>NC_066621.1:134537685-134715185 GCF_025201925.1 Gopherus flavomarginatus
CTTTGCACATTATTTGTTTATTGGCACTGCACAACGGGGGGATGAAATGAAATTGAAAATAGAATGTTTAGGAAATCTTGCCTAATAGTGAGATCTATGCAACTATGGTTTCAAAAGGCCCCAAAATGAAATGCTAGAAGTCTTGTTGCTTCCTTCATTCAAAACTGAACTGGACAAAGCACTCCAACATATAATATCGAGAACAATCCTGCACTGCCAGGATGCTAAGCTAAACAGGCAAATAAACCCTTTCCTCCTCTAATTTCTGCAGGCTATACTCTGAACCCAGATCCAGGCCACTCACATGTACTTGTGAGGGTGGAACTTGACCCTGTGATTGCATGATGAAATAACAAGTGAATACATAAATTGACAATGCTGAGGCATTTTAGAAAGAATAATCAAAAAGGGTGTTGTGTAGCACTTAACATTGCTCCAACTGCACCTAATACTCAATAATGGAACACATATTTTTTTTTCCATTTGGAAGGCATGTAAAGTGTTTCTGAATAGCTTTATAGACGGGTAACATTATTAGGTGTGTCTCATATGCACATATGCATACTACTGTTTTCCTTCTGGAAGGTCAAATACTCCTACCAAAAGCCAGAAAAAACAAAGTTTTCTGACTAAAGTTTATTTATGAATTATAAATTTATTAGAATTAACATACATTCAATCTTACAGTTAATATATTATAAATAAAATATATCTGGTTTACTTTTATTAATGATTAAGCATTAATTATTTGTTATTAATTATTATTATTTATTTACATAGCAGTTACCACTTTTGCCACTTCCCCTACCTGTACCATTTTTTCCACATGAAGAAAAAAAGGAAATCATAGTTAATGTTTCTCTTTATTATCAAGATTTACCAGTATCATAGAACCTGAACTGTGGACGGCTACACTGAACTGAGCTGTATATGAAAAGCTAGCATTTTTTTCTTTTTACATATTGTACCTCACCATTCTTCCCACTATGAATCATTATGATTGCTTCTTGAGCATTTCAGGTTACACCTATGAATATTGACTAAGAGTGCTGTATCAACACTGTCAAAAGGCAGTCCTAATATTTGACAAAATCAAAGGGAGAGAGTAAGTGTTTGCTCTGATGGAGTTCGGACATGCAAAATGATATGGGGGGGAAATGGAAGGAAATAAACCCTTGATATCAGAGTATTAACATTTAGTGTTCATTAAAAAAATATAGCAATAGTATTAACTATCAGTGAAGGTGTTTTAAGTGAAGCTGAATGTTCTGCACAGTTATGATGAATCTCCTAATGTGTCTGCTTAACAGAATTGATTTGTGATATCGCTGAACTACTGCATGCAAAGAACAAATGCATTTTTTCTTTCTTTTTTTTCTTCTTTTGAAAGAGTTGCAGGAAGCTTGGCTGGATGGTCTCTCTTAATGTAAGGCACTGATTAATAAAATGTGTTATAATAGGTGTGACATGCTCTTTAAGATTTTCAAAGCTATGTAGTCTCCCATTAATTCAAGTGCAAATTGGAATATGGTTACATTCTGTTGAAATAAAGTGACTGAGACTTCAAGGGTTCCATTTTTACTTACATTTATGAAGTTTGCGATAATTCACCACAGCCGCAGAAACTGGCAAGAACAGAGAGATTCAGTTTGGTCTCTCTCTCTCTCTCTTTTTTTTTAAACTAATGCTTAATACATTTTCCAGAAGAGAGATACACGTATTATATTCTCAGGACTGTTAGTTTAAGAAACGTATTGCTTGCTTTTTCCTTTTACAAATTAATTACAGTTGAACCTTCTACTAAATTCAGAGAATAAAGTTCTGTTTGTAGAAAGGTTCTTTGTACATTACGGCCTAATCCTATGTGATTTAATTGCGGTCATGATCCTTTTTCACACTGTGGAAAACATGATTTCACTACAAAATGGCTTTTCTTCCTCCTCTCTGCCTTCTCTCTCCCAGCCCACCCCCTATAGTCTGCATCTCTCTGGCAATATACAAGTCTCCAAAAGTGTTTACATTTTATCATTGTTTTTCCCTTTCTTGGCCTGATAATACCAGTGTGATGAATGTCATGAAGAAGGCTCAGCTTAGGCCTGTTGAGTCTCAGAACCTTTAATCCGTCCATTGCAGGTAAATTAGTTTGTGCCCTGGCTGTTTTGTTTGTTTCTATTTGTATGTTTTCCTCATGCTTTTCTGAGTGTAATCCAATCAATGTTTAATTTCCCAGCCTGGCCCTGTGAGAAGATTTACTTCGTTGTATTTGTCCTGCAAACAATATTCATTCTGAAGTTTGTGCTAAAGAGCAGGATATTGAGACATTCTGGCCGGACGAGAGAGAGAGAAAAAAGAGAGGAGGAATCTGAAGGGATTGTTGCTTTGCCTGAAGGTTTATCCCAATATGCAAGTGAAAAAGTTCTTCAGATCCTAGGATGGGCTGAGATTCTAAAGTGTAGAAGTAGTAATGGATTCAAAACGCTGGCACAACTATTTTACCAGGGAGCTTCCATCTCAATAGGCATAGCCACTTGGGGAGGAAAGAAAGAAAAAATTAAAGAAGGGGAATGTGCATTAGCCAGCAACCAGACATGGTTGTTAGAGTCATCCTGGGAAATCAACAAGCCAGTAAGGGCGATTATGGTCTGGGCAAACAGCTTTAGCTCTGGATAATGTCTAAAACAAGAGGAAGATGTAGTAACTGGGCCAAGTTCAGACCTAGCATAATCAAGGTGCATCTATCTAATTTAATGTTTATATTTTTGTACTGTGCTCATCACCCTGCTTTCTGAGCATCTCTGAATGTGATCAAGTGGAATTTTATTTTTGAGTATATATATATAGAGAGAGAGAGAGAGAGAGAGAGAGAGAGTCAACTTTTAAAAAAAATGATAGTGTTACTTTTGCTTTCTTATTTGTATTCACTATAAAAATGCATTGGACTTATATAATAGCTTACCATGAGAGAACCTGGTAGAATCAATATACTTTATCCTACTCATAATGCAGATAGGTAGATGGCATAAAAAGTTTCACATAACTTACCCAATAACACATAGTGAGTCCATGGCACAGTACAGCTGCATAAAAAAGGGGAAGAAAATTGTTAATTTTTTTTTAAAATCCTTTAGGAATCTTTTTGTCAACATTTTAAATTTGAAAAATTTCGCACCAGCTCTACAGTTGGTCACATTTAAAAAAAATCTAAATTTGAAATGTTATTAACTTTTTACAATTAGAAAAATTCACCTCACTCTGGCCAGAACTGGAAACAGGATACAGAAATCCTTGTTCCCTTGCTCCATCCACTGGATAATGCTGCTTTTATATAGACTGTCTAAGAAAAATAAGCAAAACGAGCAGATCCTGTTTACAGCAAATATGAAGGATACAGCAGAGTTAGAGATTATGCCACTGTCAGAGAAATCTGTTTTCACCAAGACCTGCATTTAAAAATGACACAGTAGGCTGGAAGGGAGTGAAATGTCAGGGCTTTCTTCATTTACATGGAAATATTTTAAGCAACCTGTAAGCAATTATTTTATTGGGTGGGTTCATATGTAATTGTACTCAGTTGTGTTTTTTTAGCATGAAGTCTAAATAAGACCACAGGAAAGGAAATAAGCCCTTTTTATTGGTTTAGGAAAATAAACTATTAAACACGCAGCAGTGAAAGGGTCAAAACTGTTGTATTAACTGAACTCTCCCGAGGACAAATGTTGTTTACAGTATATGTTTAAAATAATATTCCTGGCTACTCAGCCTTTCCCTCAGGGTAGTGCAATTACAACAGTAACAGAGGATTAATTAAAGATTCTCCCATAGGTGTTGCTAGAGATCTTGAATCGACCGAAGGGGGATACATTACCAACTCAGCACAGAGGTGAACAGACCAGAGCTGTTCAAAATAATTAGTTAGGCACAAGGGCAGGGTTGAGTTTTTGCCTCATTTATATGATTCTGATTAATACTTTAATTTCATTTTTTATGCAGAAGAGGAATATTAGCTCCCATTTATGTGGGAGATCTGAATGAGGAAGATCAGGCCTCTGAATCCAGAAATCAATAGAGAATAAATTTATTCTGGTCCAATGTCAAGCAGGATATCTATTTTTCACACCTGGTTTCAAGCCTTAGAGCCCTCGGGTGTCTCTTCTACTTTTTTTTTTTAAATAATCCTGATTATACACAATAGACAGAATGATACAAATGTATAAAAGGAAGAAACCCTGGCATTAAAGGGTATGAATGTCAATGGGAACCAGATGCCTAACTCCCTTTTATGCCTTTGAAAATCTTTCCCATCAATTCTGGTGAAGCTCCTGGGCCAGATCATGCTTCTCAACCTGCAAGGACCAAACATGGGATTACAATGTGTGATAAATATGCAAAATTAAGGACACACACAACATTTTTTCGTTTACACAGCAAACTTAAAATGATGCAAGGTTCTTTCCTTTTACACAAATGACTCTTTCTATGACCTGTGCTTCCCGGTTCTTTATTTCAGATGTAAATACTGTTTCAACAGTAAAAATGAAGGGATGCCAAATTTGTGTAGAATGTATGGAACTTTGGGATGGAAATAAGTGAATGAGTGACTCAAACTGAGCTACACTTGAGAGGTATGGGCCAGATCAGTGGTGGCAGGCAAAGCTGGCTTTCAAGCTCTCACTTGTATTGCCCTAAGCCTGTGGCTCTTCTATGCACTTCTTCTGCTCTGAGCTGCGCTAGAGCAGTCTACCATCCTAATTATACTGTGTACTGTAATTTTCCTAGTGAGAAGGTGCACAAAAGTCTCCAAGTTGTGGATCAAGGTATATCTAGCATGCTGTAATTTATTTAAAAAACCACAGTAAACTCTATATATGGATGGAGAAGGCTAAAATCCGTACTTGAGAATGTATTGAATATTTGAACCAAGGAATATTAAGCCAGATCCTCAGCTAGTGTAACATGATTTCCCCTCTCTCAAGATCTGGCCCAGTTTAAAAGTGGGTGATTTCCTTGGTTTACCTCCTATAAATAAATAACTTGTCTGAAAGGTGATACAATCAGAGGGGGAAGTGAAATCCAGATTATGCAAGGTACACATTTACTGTGTGTTAAAATTGTATATGGAAACAAGCTCTTTCAGTGATTCTGAATGTGGAGCTCAACAGCAGCAAAAGATATATATCATTTATTCAAGCAGTAAATTCAAGGAAAATGCTCAAAATGTACTGCAACGCCTTAAAGTGTATGGAAAACAGGATACCATGCCTTTTAATTCCTGTGCTAGTCTGAGATAAGAAAAAATAATTTTAAGATTATATAAAAGTGGAGTTTTTGGCCCAAACTCTGATTATTTCAGTGGAGTCACATCCATGTAGCTGAGGGGAGAAGATTGTCGTATGGGTGAAGCAAGCTTTAGGAAAGTCGTAATGTCAGTTTTAGTGTATGAGAAAGCATAAACCTTCCCTCTTATTGCTACCCTGGCAGTTTTCATTCAGAGAGTTCAGTGTAAGGAGAAAACAAAGAATTCACTAAGAAGAACATTAGCTCAGCATCTATTGTACCTGTAATTTTCAAAGGCATCAGTGAGTAATATGACCCTACACAGATTGTTATGTACCATCACGTCTCACAATTGCCCCTAGATAGAAGAGATAGTCTTCACTGTGGATCAGAATTCATGTTTGTCCATATAAATCAACTTTTTAACTGATCTTGGAGAGACCGATATCCTAAAAAGACACATTTATGTCCCATTGATGAGTACTGTTTTGTGCACCTTAGTAGAGCAGTGCAGAAGGCACATTCTTACTCAATAGGGTGCATGCCTCTGAGATTTTCTAAGGGCTCCGTTCATATCTTTTACTTTTACAGTACATTTACACATACCCTCGAGTGCCTTGAGGATTGGTTACACAGCTCAGTATGTGAGTAGTGTGTACTGTAATTCTGACCTAGTGCCAATATTGAAAATGAATGGCAACAAGGCATTTGTAGGAAGGCTTTCAGTGATCACACCGGAACCTCAAATATGTCTCTCTTGCTTATGATTGTAGAAGGAATAGACATAAAGCCTTGCTTACTTAATTGATGCTATATCTCGTTCTGCAACATGCAAAAAGATAGAGGGGACAGAATGTTTAGGCACTTCATTCTTTACATAAATTATCGAGTTTTACTTGGTGTTATTAATGTGCTCAGAAGACTGTTAATAACTGCTGTATTTACATCTTCCTGGAGGTCTCTTTAGTTGTTGCCACTAGATGGCGTCAATTGTATAAGGGAGGAGGCACTCTCTCTTCCTCTCCATTTTTCTGAGTTATGTCCGCTCAGCATACTGGGTGTTCAGGATGGTGTGAGACTGCCGCCTGCATTATGTCTTTGAAGGTCAGAGTAGCTGCAATGTCCCCTCAGGTTAACATGTCAACAGAGATGAATTAAGGAACAATCTATGATCAACAAATCTAGATTTTTCTTATTGTTATTAATATCCTAATAAAGACCTGGACACTGTAATAGCTGCAGTCTATAACAGAGGATATGTGACTGCAGATGGATTGCTTGTGAGCAAATAAGAAGACTCTCCCTCTTGCAATATTTCTACAGAAAGTTTAGAAGATCAGCCTCAGTTTTATTTGGCATTCACTCACCTTCCTCAGGAAATATATCTCCGCACAATACTAGTTTTTAGCCTTTTCTATCCTCCAAAATCTATTTGGGATGATCCTCTCCTTTCTTCTGGGAATCACAGCGATGTTCTGCAAATGTCACATAGTCTGAATTGGGCACCATTACCCAGAGAGGAACATAGCACGTTCTTGCAATTCCTATTTAAGTTATGAAACAATCACAAACTACAAAATAAGTTACAGAAAAATGGGGTTTCAGCCCTCTAATTATTATTATTTATTTTTGTTTCAGTGATACCTAGATGCTTCAAATGAGATTGAGGCCCCCTTATGCAAATATGCCATTGTTACTTTTTTGAGGAGATGGTTTTGTAGTTTCAGTGTGGATGAGAAACAGAAAAAGAGAGACTCGAACCAAAAGCCTGATCTTTTTTATCTGCAAATGGACTTCATTATTAATGCTATTTCACAAAAACTTTCTAAGGATTTTGTTTTGTCCCATATGGAACAAAAATAAATTTTGAAACCTCAGAAGTTTTCACAGAACAGAACTATTATTTTCCATTCAGCTTTAATTATTACCTTCTACAGATCAGGATCTGTTACAGAGGGATTAAGTGACTTTCCCAAGGTCACAAATGTAGTCTGTGGCAGAGCCTAAAATTGAACCTAGATCTCCTTAATGACAATCCAATGCCTTAATCACAAAGCCATCCTTCCACCCACCCACCCTTTCTTTCTGTTTCCATATAACCACCTCTCCATGCTCCGGAGTGCTGAATGGCTGAACAACAGGGCAGAGATAACTGGAAATCTATATTTCCTTTGAAAAGAACATTAGTATATTGAACAGAATATGAGGTATATAAGTCAATGTGCCCTTACTTATGCACTGTAAGTCCCTTATTTTGTGCTTACTTGGCAACTGGCAGACCTCATGCAGTTTGGCACCCCCTTACCAGCATGCACAGCAACAGTCTTCTTCTTAGAGTGTGCACTACTTACCTCAGCTGCTATCTTGAGAACCCTGATGTGCAAAGTCCTCAGTCTATCTGCAGAACAGGTACAGCCCAGGCAGCAGCAGTGTAACCTTCCTCACAATGCTCTGCCGATGTGCCTCAAACCTGACCTGGAGGCATCATCTCTAGGATTCAGAGTGTAGCTCAGTCTTCCCGTACATTTAATCCTGCTGAGACTGCCAGCAGGGCTGACAATTAGTGCCAATTGTGGTGGACTTTTGAAGCTGGCCAGTAATTTAATTGCTGGTTAATAGGAACAACTTGGAAGTCTGAGAACTTTGTGGTCTCATAACTCTCCCTTTCCTCCCTGGTCTAGCCCTGCCATTTCGCTGGGTGATTTCATCAAGGGAAGCAATTATATATACTGATAGCAGCTTTCTCTAAATTACTGGCAGGAAGCCAGCATTATGCTACAGAGGTGCAGTGCAGTGCATCAAGTGGTTGCACTGAGTGACGCTCTGAAATGATGTGTTGTGGCTACGTGATTAAATACTGGCTTCCTGCAGAACCTTTCTGCCTGGGAAACAACTGTCACTGCTCTAAGCATCCCTCCCAGCACCTTGAGAAGTGAGAGCTCTGTTCTCACCCAAGGAGAAGGCTTTGTTAGCTGTGGGTAACATTCTGAGGTCCTTACTCACTTTGTATTTAGTTTTTACTGTAATCTTCCTCTGGCAAACTCCCACTAAAATCAAGGACCTCATTTGACCTTGGAGGAAGTTTGTCTTTCAGTGACACCACGTACATATTGTAAAACTGAGTGGATAAGGACCCACATTGGGATAAAATGATAATTGTGGCAAAATTTGTGTTACCTCAGGCACAGTCTTGTCTACTAGCTTCTCCAGGGGATCTACCATTCTCCCTCCCTCGGTTCCCCTAATGGTCCATAGCATTCTCTGCACCCCCTTTGGAAAAGGGAGAGTGGAAATGTTAATAATACTCTTACATTTCTACAGCACCTTTAATTCCAAAGGATCCCAAAGCACTATCCACAGGGCCCCTGCTCTGCTTTGGAGGGCAGGTAACTCTCTTCTCACACACACTCAGCCCCACTTGCCAAGGTCCAACCACAGTCTATACTCCCCAGTCCCTTGAGTGGCAAGACTGCTCCTGGCCTATAGCTCAGACCACCCAAAAAGGGACAGGGAGGTCAAGCAGAGCCAGCTAGCTATGGAGGTTCCTCCTGAGGGGAATAATAGTGAATATAACTCCACCTTTAGTAATTTGGAGCTATTAAAACACTGGAGCTTTGTGCTGGATTTCACACTACGCCAGTGCCTTAATGGCCCCAAATTACTGAAGTGATAAAAATCTGTCAACAGAAGTGTCCTCTAGTGCTTTCACCACCACTAAAAGGTTTCATAGAGCTATATGAAAAGCCAACGAAGAGGTTAACAAGATACATTGTGCTACATGGGCTAGACCCTGCTCCCTGCAACTTAAGTGGCAAAACTCCCCTTGACATCAGAGGGAGCAGAATCATGCCTGAAATAGGCAAATGACTCACTTTTAAAGTGAAACAGCTAAAAATGGTTTCCTCCCTCTGGGCCCCTTCCTGCAAGGAACTGAGGGCTTCCTGCAAGGAACTCAGTGCCTCCTGCCAAGTTTTAAGAACCCTCAATTCCCACTGAGTCAGCACCTTGCACGAACCACTCAGCTCCTCACAGGACTGGACCTCACCATATCTCTCAATACTCGAGCATAGTTAATATTATTATTGATTACTATTTGTATTACATCAGTATATTGAACAGAAAATGGGGTATAGGAGCCTTAGTCATAGATCAGGGCCCCCTGGTCTGCTAGGTGCTGTACAAATACCGGACAAAAAGACAGTCTCTGCCCCAAAGAGTACCACTCTTCATACAAGAAGAGAGAACAGATGGTTACAGACAAAGGAATGCAAGAAAATAGTGAGATAATATTGGTCAGCAGGATAGACTGTGTTCAATCTTGTTGTTTTGGAAAGCTACCAGTTGCTTCAGGCAAAGCTTGGAACCCAAGTCTCGAGTGGTCAAATTGTTTCCAGTCATGGTCAAATATTCCACCAAAACAACAAAAATCTCACCTTGCATTTCCTTGTCTGTTCCTCTAAGGCTCACACAATCCTGGTGTCAGCCCTGGCTGGGTTCAGCAGTCTCACTGCCATTCTGGCTGCAGAGGTGCAACACTGTTGGCCAAAGGAAGACTGGATTGTCTGTGGCCATATATCCCTGCGGTCAAAAAGATGTGTGCCAGTGCATCTTTTTCCCTACAACTGACTTGCAGGTTTGGTATATGCCTCTGTATACTACAAAGCTTGTATTTCTTTCTAAACCAAGCACAAAATGCATGTATCCTTCTCCCTGGCCAGTGCATTAAAAGGCCCCTTTCAAATCTGGATGTTTACAGATGGGTTGTATTGACAATAAACAAGTTGGTATTAAAAATTTGGATCTGAACTTTCCCAGAGTTTGGGGTATTTGGATCCAGGGCTTTGGTTCAGGCCGAGGTACAGGTATGAACTGTATCACTGCTCTATACAACACTTTAAGTCCCATACGTTGATATTCAGATTTCTAGTAGTTAATATACTTCAACTGTATGGTGATTGCAGACTTTGTTCCCCAATTCATTATTTTCTTTCTCCTTTTCTTCCAAGCACAAAAATCTCTGTTGTCTAAGACAGAAAGAAACAGAGTCTTGATAAAAGAGGAGTGCATATGTCCCAGTGTTATACTTCATTAAAATAAAGCATACGACATTGTTTTATGAGGGTATTTGTATAACATATGGCTTTCTGGAGACAGTACTAACCATTACCTGTTTATCTATTTAAAGCAGGATACTCTGCTATTCATTATATGCGAGCAATACACAAATACACTGGCACATTTATTGTTAAGGTCAATACAATGATAGGATTTGATTATGCTTTCCTTGTTGCTTAAGAAAAGAAAGCCAAATACTTGCAAAGGTTGGGTTAATTTTTTCTCTTTGCTTCTGACTGCAACAGGATAAGTATTTTAATATCTATTCCCTAGTGGGCTAAGCCATCAAATAAATAAATTATGTTAGGGCAAGGAATAGAGTATCAAGGTCTGGTTTCATGTGGATCTCAACGTGTTTTTCAATTTGTAAAGCTAATCAACCACATTAAAAAAAACAAACCTTCACTACAGTATTGCTTGTCTGACAGACAACTCTCAATTCTAATTAACCAATATGTCTTTTCAATCATTGTACAGCAGCTACCTATGGGATGTTGTTAGTGACTATAGAAACATGTCCATGGGTAGTACTGGCATTTCTGTTCTAAGCTCTAATTCAGGAAAACATCTATATTTAGAGACAATAGGTAAGCATTTGTTTTACTTTTAAGAAATACTTAAATAGTGTCCTGAATAGGGATGGAGTTAATCACATGCTTATGTGCTTTCCTGAATCAGTCCCTAATGCTTTTGCAATTTGACTGGCATTTCTGTAGTGAGGTAAACTGAGGAAACAAGGATGATTTCAAGCACGAGGCACATGGCTTTTCAATTTAACAATGGTTATGGGTTAAAATTAAATATATGTACACAGGGAAAAGATTCCATGAAAACTAGATGAGATAACTCTGATTATAACTATCAGGAGTACCCAACTGGTTGGATTCTGCTTTATAATGGCTTGGAAAGATCTTATCACAGCACTGGTCAGCCTAGAGATCATCCTGTTCTATGGCATGAACCTGCTTGAAACAATATATACACTTGTTTCTCTTTTATGGCTTGTTTGTGTAAGGTTCAAAGTCCCCTCAACTCCCTCTGAAGGCTATGGGAGTGATAGCACTTGGGATCTCACACAAGGTACTTGAAACTAGTGGCTAAAGTGAATGGAGCTAGATGAGAAAGTGTACCAATCCTTTTATTTATCGCCGGTTTTAACATCACATATTGATGCAGCATTACAGCAGTTTGCAATGATGGGAATCAGATAGGGGAAGAGAATGAAGACCAGTGATAAAATGTATCTGAAAGTGGATCGTGTCTCCAAGGATGCCTTTGGGCAGACACTTGCATGCCCACATAGGGGCATGTTCTTAGTACTCTCATTCCAATTTCTATCAGTACAGAGAATCTACATTGATGTAATGAGGGAGGCCAGGGGATCAACTCTCAGAGAATTTTGAAATACCTGATGTAATCTCCTCCAAGATTTTAGGATCTTCCAGACAGACTTTATGCATAATGTGTATTACATGTTTTATATCTCTCTTCCCCAACTCCTTGCGGGAGTGGGAGCTAGCACAGGGTGAAGTCTTCCTTCAGAGGATAGGAAGTCTATAGAGGACTCTATCTTCTGCCCTGATCAGGTGCTGTTGTTGCTATACTCACTAGCAGTAAAGGGTGGAAGTGTAGGAAATACTCAGCCCAGCATCTGCTGCTTTCATTTCAGATTCCCCTGCCTTGGGAGTCCTAATATATCAATAGAGAAGACAAGAAACTAAGTCAGGGACTGGCATCCCCACATTCCCACTCATCACTGCATGGGATTTGGCTGAAAGTGGATGTTAGAAGGAGACATATGGCAACAAGAAGTCCAATGACACCTAATTTTGTTTTTAGTCATCATATATTTAATTTACTCATTTATTACCCTCAAACTCTATCTACCATTGACATTTTATTGCACTCATTTTGAAAGTATTTCTTTAACATTTCAGTACCACTATTACTGTTAATTTGATTTTGTGTTCTGTGGGGGGGGGGGTGGAATGTTTGTCCAGTAAGGATCATAATACTCTGTACTTGCTATTAATTATAGACACTTGGTGGATCTTCATTCTTTGGACCTTCTCTGAAATTCCCTCCTGTATGTAAGATCTACGTGAATTTTAAACCCATTTGGGTAAACTGTGGCAAAAGGCTGTGTGTGGAATCTCATATTTTCGGTTTAAACCAGGCTTATTTTGGATTAAATTAAGTCTATTAAGAACAGTTTAAACTAAACTGAATAAAACTGAAGAGTGTCTAGATGGGGGTTTGCACCAGTTTAATTAAACTGGTTTTAATTCAACCACTACAAGTTTGCATTTAGACAAGGCTTAAGTTTGCAATCAATAAATCACATTTGATTTAAACAATATCACATATTTAATTTAACAGCTTCACAGGAGAAGTACAGTTGGTTTTATATTAAGAATGGAGTCAGATCTGTCCTGTCCCCTCACTGCCCAGGCAGATTTTGGTCAGCCTGGTATGCATATACACAGAACATGCTTTACTCACAGGTGCTACCAATGCAAAATTGCCTAAAAGTTATGGCAATTACAATTTTCTACACAAAGTACTGGTGCAAATTCATTTGTCTCTAACCACTAGATTAGAGTGCTCTGTAAAATTAGAAGGTAGAGACTCTGTACTGGTGTCTTTAATGTCCATTAGTTGTTCCTAAAATCTTGCAACTATGTTTTAATAAGCGCATTTCATACTCATCTGATCAAATATTTGTTTTATCTTCTGCATCTGTGAATATCATGTGAAGTGATGTGCAGCTAAGTATTCCCTGTGGTCCTGGTCAGGTGTGAATGTGAAAGTTAAACGGAGGGCTATAATTTTCATTCTTACCTTTGGTAATATAATCTTCTATTAATTAAATGCACTGTAGCCTTCCAATGTGAAATTAATGACAGCCTTGTGTGCAGACAAACATGAATTTCAATATGTTTCCTTCTTAGAATGCCTCAAAAATGAAATTGTAGAAATACATTCACCCTTATTCAGCAAAGAATATTGAATTTAATGGAAATACTCATGCTTAAAGTTAGGCATGTGCTTAAGTATGTTGTTGAATCAGATCCTCTGTACCAGTGTACAATTAATGAACATTTTTTTCCGGAACTTTTTGTTCTAATTAGCATTTTCATAGGGTTCCTCATATTTTATTTTTGAAAACATCTCAGGTGACATTATTGAAGACCTGTTATCTACCAACTTGTTTGGGAACACAAGCCTGGGAAGCTGAAACCATTCTAAAATTCAGATTTTCCCTGGAATAATTTGTTCTGCCATAGATTTTTGTTGGGCATTGTCACATACTCCTCTAGATTCACACACAGAAACCATGTCATTGTTCAGTTTGCCCTTGACTTGTGCAAGTAGGTTGCATAGGCAAATGCTGTCATTTGTGCACACAAGTAATAGTGGAAAATATAATGCACATATGAACAGAAGCAAAGGGAATTTGTTCTTTTAAAAATTTTACATTAAATTTCAAGTAAAGGTTCCCATTTCCCACCCTTGTTTCCCAAGAAGATAAGCCTTAAGGATGCAGAATGTTTTGGACAAACCAACTGTACCTGGACCATGGAGAGATTTCTGATTTAGGTTCAACTCAGAAATGCATAACGTCTCCCAAAAGGACATTTATTTTTTTTTTGTCCAGGAAATAAAAAGATTGCTAATGTAAAATTTCACCCAGTTTTAAAGTGGTATGCTAGTGCTGGACTTGCTTCGTAGCCTTCCTTCTTTTTGGCAATCATCTTTTTGTTTTGTTTTTTCTCACTGTTCTCTTCATCTTCAGTTCCTAGAACCCGATTAAGCAAAGTTCTTAAACAATGGAACTACTCACATATTCAAAGTGCTTAAGGACTGGGCTGAATCGGGGCTTAAGTGTTCTAGTCTGTTGAAAGAGAAAAGAGCACTGTATGAGACTCTGAATTTAGAAAGTCTTTTGCAAGGGTGAGCCCTTCAGTGAAGTCTATTAGAGGAAAATCATTGAACTTCCTCATACTTTTCCCCAGAAGTACTGGGCTCATTAAAAGTCTGTTGATTTGTGCTTTACTAACAAAATAATCATTCACATATATTTTTTACACCTAATCCCCAGAGTCCTGCACCATCCTGTGCTTACGCTGAACCCCTTTAGGAGGCCTCATAACGACACAAAGCACTCAGGCAAATATTGGTGTAAGCTGCTGTTTCCTAAAAATAACTCACTGCACTCCTAGTCCTGTAAAAATATCTTTTTGTCAAAATAAAACGTGAACTATCATTCTCCAAAAAAGATTCCTCTCCATCTGGAATCCCTGGTGAACAACTTTACCCCTATATCCTCACAACTGGGTGGATTTCCTTAAAATCCCAAATCTCTGTACAGGAAAACAATTCCAGAAAGAATGTAATGGAATAGTGTGTATGCCACAGTGCATCTCATTTGTGCAAAATTACACAGTTCCTATTGCTTCAGTTCAAACAGGAATTAATTCAGGGAAATCCTATGGCCTGTGATGTACAGGAGGTCAGACTAGACGATCACAGTGGTCCCTTCTGGCCTGAGGGTCTGTGTGTCCAGAATTGTGTTTTGATGTTGGAAGTTAAAATCTCTTTTTAGTCACGATGCTTTGGGAATCCTATCATGGTCCCTCAGTTTTACTGATGTCAGTAACATCATGTTGCTGTATGAAGTTTCCTTGGTCCAGATTTCCAAAGCTTTGTTTTCCATCTGATTGGAAAATATCAACAGAAAGTGAAATGCAAAAAAGCACCAGGTCAGAATGAAACTAAAACAGCAGAGCGCTCTTAGGACATTCCCCAGGGTAGAAGCTGGACTGTTGAACAGCTTTATCCCCTCAGTTCTCCAACCTGGGGTGCCTTTTACACTGCTTCGTTGTGAGAACAACCATTTCTGGCCTGCTCATACACAGCCTCCAGCATCTAAATTATTCCCAGCTATACTGCAAGAGTGTTACAACCAACCAGCCATCCTTGAATTACATTGCAGAGCAACACCAGGATATTCCCAGTCCTAGACTTTCCCCCAGAAATGTGTGTCTGGTACTGCCCAGCCCTCTCCTGGACAATAAAAGCGCACATAAACGCTATCATTTTATTAAAAAACAATGATGAGCACAAATCCTGTTTTCTCAAATGGAGTTTCCTAAACAAACACACACACGCGTAAATAAAACAATAAAACAAGTTTATTTATAACAGAAAAATGGATTTTTGGTGATTACAAATAATGAGGCATAAAACTCAGAATTGCTTATAAGAAAAATAAAAGGTAAAACACAATTAATATCTAACTTAACAAGCTAAATGAATTCAAAGCAGAGGTTTCTCTCATCATATGCGTTAGCAGTCTTTCTGACTGAAACCCTTTCAGCCAGGACCCGTCTCCCATTTCAATGTTAATTTCCTTGTCTTTCAGGTGTTGTTGATGACATGGGTAAAGAGTAAGGAAGGATTATTTCGGGGCATCATTTCCCCTTTCTTATAGTTCTTTTTTATTTGAAAATCATCTCCAGCTGAGGAGACAGCCAGCACGGGGAGACAGGAACCTCCAGATGTTTCTTTGCCAAACTGTACATTTCACACTCACAACCTTTTTCCTGCCAAAGAATGGCCTCTTAACCAGGTGATAGTCCACTTGATTTTGTTGATACCTGGCTAAGGCATCAGTTTGCCTTTTGTCTCTGAGGAATTGGTTTGTGCCTGCTTTTCTAAACTTGGAACATATCTCAGTAATGTTATACAGTAGAATTTTATAATTTCACATGCAATGTTGCCACACATGGTTTATCAGGACAATAATGATCAGCAAATTATGTGTTTTCAAATGATATCTCACAATGCATATTTTGTACAACATTTGTCACAGTTTTGTAAAAGGGGTGAACTTAAACTATCCAAGATTCAAAAGCTATCCAAAATTAAAAAGCTGTTTGGGGGAAAGATGTCCTGAATAACAGAATCAGGAGCTACTCAATTCTAATCCCAGCTCAGATACTGGCTTTTTCTGTGGCTCAGGGCAAATCACTTGATCTCTCTATTTCTTTTTCACCATCTGTAAAATAGGGTTAATTATACTTACCTACAGCACAGGGGTGTTGTGAAGATTAATTAGTTAGGGGTCAATTGTGGCATTAAGCCACAGTCTGTTGAACAGAGAGTTCAGAGGAGCGCCTAGGGGCATTGTACTTCTGGGAGCTCTGGGAGGGCAAGTTGCTGTGCAACCCTTGGAGAGCGTGTTGTGTATGTAGCTGCTATGCTGATCAATGCCCTGGCCCTGCCCCCAACTCCCAGAACACTGTAGCATTGGCAACAGCACAGATATGTAGCTGTCCTTGCATGCTATACTTTGTTTTGTCTGGCCCCTTCATGCATTCACAAAGTGAGAAAGACTTATATTGCTCCTTTGCACATGAGACATTAATGTTTATAAAATCGTTGAAGATAAAAGACCATCATTGCTATCATTAGAGATTCTGTGCTTGGTGGAGAACAAGGAGAGATGGATCTTTAATTTCTGTTTAGCTTTGTTTATTTATAAAGTAGTATAAGGTGGCCTTACTGTAAATGAGGATCAGGCCCACTTATTTTAATGTGATCTGCTCTATATTTTTCTTGGTGAGTTTAAAGACAAAGTGGTGGATTTATGACAGAGGGAAAATGATGAATGAAAAAGAAATCTGCAAGGTCCATAGGAGCAATACTTTCCCTCTGCTGTCTGCTTCAGTAGCCAAAATCCTTCAGCTTACACATGTATTAATACCAACATTAGAGGTGAGGTATCTCCAGGCCTGGGAACCCAAACTTCCTATATATAATTGGCTTGTCAACAATGCATTACCACTGAAAATGCTAGTTTGGTTTCTGGTTATCTTTTCTGTTCCCTTTTTCACTTTACCTCTCTCCCTGGAGAGAAGATTAAAACCCAGTTTGGTTTTTGGGGGCTGTGCTGGCAGCAACTGGAGGATGAATGTTATACTAAAGTTACTATTTATTCCATCTGCTTTCTGCATAAAACAGAACACTGATAAGTAGGCCCAGAGCCCACTCATTATAGAAAAGCCCAACAACAACAAGGTAAACTCCTTTTTCTTGGGGAAAGAGAATGCTGCAGGGAGGGTTGGGTCGGCATATGCTGTCTAATATATGAGAAATCTTGGAGCCCTGATATCCTTAATCCCCACCACATAAGTGTATACAATTTCACAGCTAAGCTGCCAGAAAAGCCAAGACCACACCAGGAAAGCCGTCTGCTTACAAGAAAATACCTGCCAGGTCTTGTCTGCCAAAACCTGGACTAATGAATGAATACACAATATCCCAATCAATCAAACTGGATTTGTCTTTGCCCCAGGTCTAGGTGAGGTCTGGTATGAGGTGACCATAACTGTCAAGCATGCAGTAGTTGTGGCCAAAAAACTGTCTGTACGTTTATGCATTTATCAAGGCAGAAATGAATAGAAGGCTTTATTTTTTAATCAAATGCATTATACATACATGCATACACTGTGTATATCTACATATACGCGTATAGTTATACACAGAGAGTTATATGTACACACACATGCATGTAGATGCACACCACACAAACATTTTATAGATGATTCTATGCAGATGAATACACATACATAAAATATACATCACACACACACACATAGCTATTCCTTTGTCTTCCTTCTCCAAGTTATTTTTGTTCGGAGGGATTTTAGTCTTGCATATGATTTTAGTCTTGCACAAGGAATATGATGACATTAAGTATTGAGAAACAACAAACCACAGTTTTCTTTTTTTAACTGCAGTGGGAATGTTTGTGTCTAGAGTATTAATTCTCCATCCCAGTCACTACAGTCTGTCGGGTAAATAGACTGTGTTTTAATAGATGTGTAAATACGTATTTGAATGACAGAGTGCAAAGGAAAAGTGGCAGAGAGGTAAAAATAGGGTAAAATTTACATAGTATCTACAGTCACATTAGAGATTCTAATGGCTATTGTAATGATGAAGGAAGCAACCCCGCAAACACCAGCGAGTATAGGGCTTACTACTATCCCATTAGGACTGCACCCGGCAGTAAGCACAACATTTGACAATAAGAGGATCTAGCCCATAGGTGGTACATTTTACCTTCAGAACAAAAGCATACGTAGGCTGATTACTGCTGCACACTTCACAAGCAGCACTGCATTCTGGGTGCAGTTCAGGGAGCAGAGTGAGTCAGAGAGTGGACTGAGGAAAGATAATTGATTATAGTTTGGTCTTTCTGGAGGCCGTGGAGATAGTCCAGTGAACTGAAAGCCCCCAGATATGAGGTTGGATAGCACAGAGGATTGACAATAAAGTACCTGTCATATAAGTTCAAAACTAGCTTAGGTCTTTGTGTCTAGGTCCTGTGTGCAATGAAGATACAGTACTCAGCACAAAATGGCTGATTTGATGTTGACGTTAACAGTAGTGATTTATGGAACAAAGTTTTGGGGATGCAGTACCCACTGACCCTTAGTTATTGCCTTTTGAAAATTCCTTTGTGGTTGCATCTGTCAGGCCACACCTTGTCCACCATCTCTATTGGCAGGAATGGATCCTGACATGTTGAATTTGATCTCCTTTGAAATTGGATGGTGAGTTCACTCCCCTTTTACTATGAATGCAAAAGCTCAGTGTATGTCCCAAACACCTTGCATATTTAGGGGATTTTCAAAAGTTCTCAGCATTGTCCTAACTCTGCTCCCTGTTGAAGTCAAAGGAAGTTTTAATTGATTTAAATTGGAGCAGTTTGCCCACTGCTAAGCACTTCTGAAAATCCCATCCACAGTCCTTAAGTCAAAATTTTCAAGCATTGTTTTATGATGCTTATATGAAATATTGATGATTAAAAATATACTTAAATCAATGCCTAAAATTGTCTTCAATTGTAATGCTGCATTAATCCTATAGAGAATATCCTGCCCTACATGGCAAATTCCATTGAATAACACTGAATTCCTGTATAATGAACACCCTTTCTTCAACAGATATGGACTTATAAGGAGACAGGCGAATACAGCTATTCCAGTGACTAACAAACCGTATTAGAACTTAGGATATGTGGGTTCAATTCTCTGCTCTGCCAAATAGTCCTCTGTGACCTTGGGCAAGTCACTTTGTCTCTCAGTGAGTCAGTTCCCCATCTACAGAATGAGGATAACAGAATTAATTGCCTCACAGAGTGTTTTGGGTATAAATACATTTAAAAATGTGAGCTGGTCAGATACTATCACAAGGCAGTGGGCTGTATAAAAGTGTCCTTGATAGATTTATATTCTTAAAGTGTAAATTACATTTCTTAGAGCAGTACATTTCTTACATACAGTATGTGTAGTACACAATATCCCTTTGACTTCACTGGCCATTTGAACACTAATGCATGGATTGTACTAGCTTCTTTGACATTGTATTGGATCCCAAAGCTCCCATGCAATCATCTGAGAACATGCTTTCATATTAAACAGAGGGTCTATTCTCCCCTAACTATTCACATGTAACTGCTATTAACATTAATGAGATTTATGCATATGAATCAAAAGGAGAATAGACCCTCAGGGCATCATATGGTTGGCCCTGCAATGTTTCGTGAGTTTCAGAAGGAGTTTGTACAGTATGGCACATATTCTAATGGTTCCATTGACTTTGTATCACTTAAATTGCTGGCCCTAATATGATGTTAATAGAAACTGTCTCATAATAAGATCTTAATTGTTTGTGTGATATTGATGCATACACTCTATCTTACATATCTCTGCTTCCAAACTACTATCATGCACTCTCATAGGAGTAATATAGCAATGACCATATCAGATGGCCTCTGCTTCATGTTAGCAGTACTCATAAATCCTAATCTGGCAAATTCAATCTCTGTTGGCACCAGAAGGACATTTTAAATCTAGATGCTGCAATCCTGGGTCTCAGAGAGAAGAGTATTAAAGTAGCTCTGATACGGCTATCAGATCAAATACACTTTCTGTTATTCTGCTTGGGATGGATTAAAACATAGGGCCCTGTGATCAAAGGGCAGGGAATGAAAGCAATAGACTTGTCTGTGTCCTCTAGCTGCATAAACTGAATGTGTTTGCATCTTTCTTTTCACAGAGTGCACTGTCTAACACACCATGTTTGGGTCTGCAGGTGATGTTTCCAAAACTACCTGTATTATGCAAATAACCTGCTAAAACAACTGAAGCGTCTGATCATTTTCAGTCTGAAAATGGAACAATCAAACTATAGAAGCTGAGAGGCAGAACAGTTCCCTGCAATTATCTCTTTGGAAGGAATACATTGATTTGACATTCCTAAGAAGTCACAAACATCTGATTTCACAATATAATTTGTGGAAGTAAAAAAAAAAAAAAGCAAGTTAAACATTTGCCTACGCACATCATGTTTACATGTGTTCAAAGAACTTTCTAAAAACTTTGTAGTCTCACCCAACTGCATCATTTTTAAGGCTTGTTCATTGTCATGGGTTTGTAAACAAACTCACAAGTACATTCAAACTCAGCTTGCTTCGCTTTTAGGGATCTCTTCATAGTTCAACACCGTTTCTCTGGATGTTTAATGAACATACAAATTCAAAAAAAGGACAAAAAATAGATTTTCTCCCATAGGACACATGAATATAGCATTAAGCAAAGTCATTTTTGCAAGTATCCTCAAAGCTACACGAAAGTAAAATAGATGCAATCTGCATTTCTGCAGTGTATCAGATCATTTTGTAGAGAGTGAAACAAATCATTTGCAACAAATAAATCATCCAATGAACTTATTCCATCGTTTTTGGCTCATGAAATATCAACAAACAAAACTCAATTTTCACAAAGATTTTTGTTATTAAAAATTATTCATCTCAGATGTCTTATCACATAGCCCCTCATGCCCTCCACTTCTCCAGTAATGCCGGCCTCAATGCCTTGTTCATCCACTCTTCCACAACTGCATCCTTTGACAAGCCCCCAGCTCCATGCATGGAAGGGCTTCCTAAGTCCTACCCATGAAGCCACTAGTCTCTTCTCACTCAAATCCCTTCTTCAGACTCTTTTTCTTTCCTTTTGCCCACAAGAATTGAGTCCAAGATACAACTAAAACACTGTAATTAAGTGGGCTTCTCACTTTGTCCTGCCTATTATATAGCTGCTCTCTTAGAGTATAAGATCTTCAGAGAATGCACAATGTACAACAAGCAAGCACATGCACAGTTTGCAGCAAGTCAGGGATCCCACTGAACTCAATGGAAACAAACCCATGTTCAAAGTTATGTCTGAGCCTAAATATCTTGCTGAGTCAAGGCCAAAATGAAGAAGGTGAACATTCTTTAGCTCTCTCTGGGTTGATTATAAACAATTTCCCCCAAAGTCACAATTAAGGATTCAAGATGTATGACTTTGTTATGATTGCTTAGATAAGTCACCTAGTATTGTTTCTCAATGAACAGGCAAGCATTTCCTAGTTATGCATACTTATGCATGCAAATAGATGCACGGGACTTTGAAATTCATTTCCCACATCCATGCTAGTAAAGCTCTGGTGCGTGAATGTTTGCAGAATCTGAACACAAGAGTGGGTGTGAGCATAGCCAAAGAGATTGTACTGAAGAATGTCAGTGAATATCTGTGAGCATTTTTTCAAAATATTCACCCAGCATTAAACATATGCCTTATATAGGCCAAGCCTTAGAACCTCCAGCTTTAGAGTCTAAATAGGTCAATTGGACTTTTAGTAACACACATTATTTTAACATTTGATACATCAGAGTTAGGGGTGGACCAAAAAAAGTTCAGAAAACCATAAAGTAAACAATAATAATTCATTTTCAAAGCACTTTAGAAACCTTATGTGATGTACCATAATTCGTATTATCCCCATTTTGGAGATGGGGAAACTGAGGCAGAAGAGCTTTGTAAGGCTACTGAGGGAGGAGTAAGCATCAGAGCTGGGATTAGAATGTCGGAGTTCCTGGGCACTAGAACTGTGCTCTGCTCTGCCTATCCTCTCAAATATCTATGTGTAGCATGGGTACTTTAATTTGTCATCATCCACTAACAAAAGACTCCTTCTTGCCACATCCTTAGTCATGTTACTTAGAACCATTGCCAACAGCTATTTGGATCAGTTCCAGTCATTTAGGCTTTAGATATGAGTTTGGGGTAGAAACTGCATTGGCTAATGAATGGATGAAAATAGCTAATTTTAACTGAGCTCTCAGCAACCTTTGATACCACTGACAACGAGCTTTCATTGGTACTTTTGAAACCAGTAGGAGTGAAGAGAGTTGCTCTAAATTTATATTCAGTCTCAAGGGTGGTTTTGGGCACTTGCTCCTATGCCCTAGAGGCTCTTTCACGTGGGCGAGGATCCATTTTATTACACCTTTGTCTATGAGACTGAGAGAAAGAGATCATGGGACAATGGGTGTAGCTTTTGAGGCAGAAAAGGTATCTTCTTCTGAGCTAATCTTCTCCAGGGTTAAATTGTTTTAACAACCTGATTAAATTGTTCAAGCAGTGGTTTGATGGGCAGTAAAATATTCCTCCCACACATGGGAAGCTAGCAGTGTCCAAGTGTTCAGAAGAATCCACAGTTTTCCAAATTGATTCAGCCCTTCTCTTTTTTCCAGTGTCTTCAGTAACATGCTGGGAAAGAAGTGAGACTGAAAACCAAAGAGAGAACTGCTGCTATTAAATATAATTTTAAAAGGCATGAAATTAAGTAAACCAGAATGAGTAAATAAACAGAGGCCCCAAATTGTGATTGGAGCAAGTCTCCTGACTTCAGAAGACTTATACGAAAAAGATATTTGCCTCAGTCTCCCTTTGCCTGAATTCTTACTGTTAGCTTTAAAGAATGAGTGAGAGAGAGAGAAGTGTATGGAAATCAATGTTTCAGATTTCACAAATTGACATTTAATGAAGAGTTTGAAAAGAACCAACCTTTCATGCCCCACAGAATTACTGAAAAAGATCTTCTGTGTTTGCAACCTTGTTGGCAGTCGGGCTGTCTTGGGCAGCAATAATCATCAGTCAGAGGACTGCCATAAAAGCCTGAAAACCCACAGAACTAATAGAAACCAGGCGGAGAAAGTGAAGACCAAACCAGGAATTCATAGGCAGAGGATTCCAGCTTGGTTCAGCTGTGTGAGGTCTGGCTGAGTCACGCACTGCCACAGCTTGGACTGGTGCGTATAGCTCAGTACCAGAATGAAAGACTTGGCCTGTGTCGACTAAGTCTAGGCTCCAAACGCTTTCCTGGTGTGTTTTCATCCAAGGGTGCATATTTGCCAGCAGTTTCCCTGCCTGCTAAGGAACATCCCTGTTTTTCATTCTATGCCCCTCTACGTTTAAGTTCCCATAAATATCGTGGGAATTAATTTGTGTGTGTCCCTGTTCTAAACTGAGGTAGTGCTATGTATTATATATCGTTATGCTTTCAGAGTCTTTATAGTGTATAAATCAGTCACTGTGGACTGCTAACAGGTAAACCTTTAAGGAGTGCTACAAGAAGAGTAGTGAAAGAAGAAATGCGGGGAAGAACATAGGTATGAGTGCATTAACATATAAACATGGACCGAGAATAATACCAGTATGACTCACTTACCAGAAGAAAACAGTTCCGGACATTGACTTCCAGGTTTTTTGCCTTCGTAGACAAATGTTGATAGATATTTTACATTAAATACTATTCATCTGTCAGGAAGAGGGGGAAAAAAACAAAAGAAAAAGAAAATTGTTGTAGCTTATTAAAAGACCGGAGAAGCCCTGCTCATTTAATTCTTTGCAGTTAGTTCATTTTGTCTGTTCTTAGAAATGGATCTAATTAAGTTTTTCACACAAGGATAAAACCAAATGGGATGGGTAGGTTACACAATCTTTGAGGTTACACAATTATCTGCGGCCAAAACTTCACTTTTCACCACCAGCTGTGAGCTTGATTCTGCAGTCCTTACTCAGGCAACATTCCCATTACAGTAAGAGCTGCAGGAGCAGGCAATGTTTGCTAGTTGACCAGCCAGCTGTTCTCCATCATTGTCTGAGGCCCAGGTGAGTGCTGCATGATTCTCAGGCCTCTTTGCATGATTTAGTGCTCTAAAATCACTGCAGTAACAACAGGATGAAATATACAAGTGGAAAAAATAAATGAGATGAATATATATATTTCAGAACTCTGTAAATGCACAAGCAGAAGGAAACCACTTAAGTAGGAGGGTATGTGAAAGAGGTTTTTATGTCTAAATCTATCTATCTGTCTCCCCCCCCACACACACAGCTTTAATATAAAAGAAACAAATGGATATAGTCAGCTTTACCTGCAGACATTTTCAATTAGTGTATATTAGGTAAGACTGGGTGTGGGTTTTTTACCCTGATGCGAAATGTAGCCTGATAAAAGGCTAGACCAGGAGCCAGGAAAGGAGCTGGAATCTTCAGTTTGGCTCTGCTACTGACTCTCAGAATAGCCTCAGGCATATTTCTTAAACTTGTTGTGTCTCAGTCTCTTAATCTCTAAAACTGGAATGATAAATACCTACCTCACAGTGGTATTATGAGGATAGGTTCTAATTAGCCACAGATGGATGGAAGAGAGTGTAAGATGCTCTCCTCCTCTTAGCACATCTGTGGCAGGTAAGGGGTAGCCACAGCCCTGGTGCTTTATTAACCCACTGGTGAGTGTTTGTGCTGATCCATGTAGGATAGGAATTGCCACTGCTAAGTAGGCATGGTTCTTTAGCTCAGGCTATAGCAGTTTAAACTCTTTAGCTCTGGAAGTCCCTGGTTCAGTCCCCAGAGTGTCAGCCAAGATGGTGACAATCACATTTACACTCCATGAGCACAAGAAGAGATAGAGTTTGAGTACCAGACACTCAAAAGTGTCTTCTTTCCACATTTGCTGACATGGGAATAGAGCACATGCAATATTTCCCCAAAAAGACATGGAAGGACCCACCTTTGGCCATGCTCCTGCCACTCCCCTGAAAGCATTATATCATCCTCGTATGCTTCACAGATACAAGGCCTCTGGAGAACTTTCCTTGGTACAGTGACACCTCTACCCAACCTTCCTTTTTCCTAGGGTAGCTGTGGCCCATAATGCAACAATAGGACCGTTAGTTTTCTATAGCTCTGTGAAAATAGAAGGTGCTATATAAGGCCCTGATCCAATGGGAGTCCTCCCATTGACTTGAATGGATTTTGGATCAAGCCCAAACTGCTCAGTATTATTAATGAACAGAAAAGGCTCATATTGATTCCACCTCGTTACCCCATTGGAATTGTTACAATTTTTTTCATGTGATCCTGCTAAACATTTCTCATCAGCCCATAGTGATTTTCAGTTGCAATTCACCAATCGACAGATGGACTGGTGAAAAAAATCTCCTAAAATCAATAGGCCCATTGTTGTAGATTATTGGTAGAAATTAGAGATGGACCCAAACAGAAAACCCAGATCTGAACTTTCTCTGAAACTGGGGATGTCTGGATGCAGATACCGACCTGAGGTTTTTTGCTAGCTCCTATTTGACTATCTCCTATATGTACACCAGGCACAAGTAAAATTGCAGACCCCAGCACCGTTGAGCTTTGGGAATGCTTGAGATCTCAGTTCAAATTGCATCATTTACCTTCATCTCCAGTAATAAATTTAGAATTTAAGAAGTTAAACTGTTTTCTTTTAGTTTCAAAACAGCAACAGAAAAGACCAGGGTAATTATTTCAGCATCTTTTATGTCTGCTAATATTTACAAACCTCAGAGAAAGCTGAGTGGAAGAAATGACCATCTCTGGGAGGGAGAAGATGAATAAAAAGAATGCCAATATTTCATGTAGGTTTAGGAACAAAAAGCAAATCTGAAACCTTCTAAAAATTGATGAAGGGTAAACCTCGAAAGTTTGGAGGTTTCAGAAGTTTGGTTTAGATAAGAACCCAAAATTTAGCTTGTCTAAATGGATGCTCCAAAGCATGTATGATTTTAAAGACTAAATAGGCATGGCAGAGCTTTCCAGGCTTGCTGGGATATTAACAAAGTTGGAAAATCGAGTTATGGCCAAACCAGACTTTGCCTGGATCAAGGGAGTTAAAGGGAGTTTATATTAGTTAGAGTCATAGAGTTTAAGGCCAGAAGGGACCACTAGATCATCTAGTCTGTCCTCCTGTATATCACAGGCCACCAACACCATTCAGTGCCCACACGCTAAACTCAACAACAGAAATGAGACCAACATATTACAGACCATGGAAGAATAGGTTATTGGGTGCCACTGAGAGAATAGGAGAGGCCGAGGTGCACCAGTGCTCAAGGCCCCCAAAATGGCAGGGAAATAATTAAATGAAATATACCCAGATAATTCTAGCAAGTAACCTGCACCCACATACACAGAGGAAGGTGAACCCCGCACAAGGTCACTGCCAATCTGACCTGGAGAAACTTCTTTCCCTACTCCACATATGGCCATCAGCTGGACCTGAGCATGTGGGTAAGAACCAGCCAGCCAAGTACCTGAGAAAGAATGCTTAGTTCTACCTCCAAGCCTTGTTCCACCCCACTCAATGTGCCATTTCCAGCCATGGCCATCCCTTCTGCTTCAGAACAAGGAAGTAAAACAAACCAATAAAAAATCCTCCCAGAATTCACTACAGGGAAAAAAAAATCTTTTCCTGACCTCTGCTAATGTCCAGCTGAGACCCTGAAGCTTGAGCTTTATGAACAAATGATTGGGTTTATTTTGGTATTTGGACCGGTCCGTATCTTATTTGGCCACCCTTATGAAGAAAGCCCTTAGAATTCATCCTATACAGCTGAAAACTCTGGGGCTTCCCTGGAGATCAGGGTTGCATGATGGTTCCTCTTTCTTTGGCATGCCCACAGAATTTTTCAGGATAGTTTGCAATTCAGCACAGAAAACTTTTACACAAGTGAGAAAACTCCAAAGTCAGCAAAGGGCTTTTTACCAAAGTCAATCCAAGTATTGAGGACTCGTGTTCTTTTCTAGTTCCTGATCTTTTGAAACTCTGTTTAAAAGTGGTTTCAAACTTTTTCCAT
Source organism: Gopherus flavomarginatus (assembly GCF_025201925.1). NCBI lineage: Eukaryota > Metazoa > Chordata > Testudines > Testudinidae > Gopherus > Gopherus flavomarginatus. The sequence goes on from NC_066621.1 coordinate 134,565,146, forward strand.
CTTTTTATCCTCTTTCACTTTGGAATATTACATATGCAAACTGCAGAGTCAAGCTGAATATCAAGCATGTGGGAGTTTTTAGAGTTAATTTTTTTCAGTGGTAAGGGGTGATTTTGCTGGTTATTTGGTCACTTCTATGGCAAAGAACTTAATAACAACACAGTACAGTGCATATTGCATTCCTGAGGGTGAAATTGTTCTAAAAGATAATGAAGTTAATAACGCTAAACTGAGCCAGGTTAGTATCTGGACTGATATTTGTGATGCTTCTTATTTAGTCTGGACATACAACCTTAAGATGCAACATATGCCATTCTATGAAGCTAGCAGGCTGCCACACTGTCCAATACAAAGGGAAGGGACAGGTGATATCCTCATGCTCTTGCTTCCTCTCTTGTCCCTATTTGGAGTGTGTAGCAGGGTGGTCACCCTGATCAGGTCCAGAGAGGTTAAAAAAAAGTCCTGGGAGGGGGCTGTGGCTGGAGAAAGCAGCTTTTAGGCTGATTGGGGGAAGTGGCGGCAGCTGGGGCCATGCCCCAAACAGACTCAGCTGGCCCTATAAAGGCAGAGAAGCCAGAGGCAGATAGGGAGTCTCCCTCTGCTTGTAGAGGGAGAAGGGGCTGGCTGCAGGGAGTGAGAGGCAGGGCACCTGAGTGGAGCAGGGCAGAGGAAAGGCAGGGGAGCTAGGGAGCTCCAGCCTGGAAAGCCCCAGGCTACGGCCTAGTAGAAGGCCACTAGGTACTGGGGGTTGCAGAGGGCAGCCCAGGGGTAGGCAAAGGCAGCAGGTCCAAACCCAACCTTGCCAGTGATGAGTAGGCTGATACTGCAGTTGGCCCCAGGGCTTGGGGGCTAGACAATGACTGGCAGTAGCCTTAAACTGAGGTGAGGTGGGGATAGTGGGTGGGTGTTCCTGGGGGGGGAGACCCTGAGAGAAAGGGGTTACTGCCAGGGGGCAGCACCCCAGGAAGAAGGGGCACCAGGTCCAGGGCGGGACAGGGGGACCAACCGCAAGCGGTAAAGTGGATTACTGGCCTGCAGAGGGTGCTCGGGGCTGGAAATCAAGCTAATTCCCTGAGAAAGCAGCAGGAGGCGCCACAGGGGTGAGTCTGCATGTCTACAGAGTGACTAGCCCCATGTAGCATTTGTGGCTACATTAGTACAAAGACTGCAGTTGTACCTGGCCCCTGCATGGGTAAGAAAATTGGAAGGAAGAGGCTGCATGTGACCTCCCTCACTCTACACACGGGGACAAGCACAAACTTGACTTATGTTTACCTGGCTATTCTGAGTCTATTGGGAGGAAAAAGCCTGCAGTGGTTTATTCTGGTGACCTTAACACACACAATGTTAAACCCAATGGGATTTTTTCCCCAGGAAGTTTCATGGTCAAAAAATGAAATAAAAAAACTGCTTAGTTCCACAGCCTTAAGAGCCAAGATATTCACACACAATATAGGCCAATTCTTGAAGGGCTGTATGACACATTTCTACTGCCTGAGGACACCCAAACATCCACACGTGCATTGCACAGAAAACCTCTGTGGCAGCTGCCCACATTACCCCATGGAGGGAGTTGGTAAGACACCGATATTTTGGGGCCCTAGCCAGTGTCTTTGAAAAGAACATGAAAGCACAAGTGCCAGAGAAGTACTGGAGAGTAATGGGCAATGTCCACTACCTCTCCTTCAGTGCCCTGCGGTGAGATAGCTAGAGGCCCTGTTTGTGGCTTTGAATGCCTTGGAGCTTTTGGGAGCAAGGATTCCTTTCCTCAGGCTTGTGGTGCTTCAGAGTATTTTCCACAGAGCAAATCTTTTTTACACAGGCTTTGCCCCACACCTCAGGATTTTAGCCTGTACTGATTAGAAGGCAATTTTCCCTATGAGAGAAAAATACATCGGAGTTTTTTTTTCTCTAGACATAATTTTTGTTTTTAAACCAGTATAAAATCTTTTCAGAGTTTTGCATAAATTCACATTTCAGTGGCAAGAGTGTAAGTAAAGCAGAAAGCTTGCACAAGTCCAGCAGCAGTAACTTCTTACTTACACTCAACTGGGTATTTTAAAATGAAAAGTTCGGGTGTCTTTTACAATAGCAAAACCTTTTAATGGCACCAGAGAGGCAGGGAAACTTCACCAGATAACTAAATCCATTGATCTCTAATCCTCTGGGCCATACTTACTCTGGAAGAGTTGCATGAATGGCTTCGATCCAGAACCGCACGCTGCCAAAAAAACGCTTAGTACGTTAGCAGCCAACAAAAATGTAAGAGGTCTGTTCGGCATGTGGGAACAACATAAAAAGAAGTGGCTTTTTAGCTTAGTCTGACAAACGTCAGCATAGAATGCTGATATTAAAATGAAATGGCAGAAATTCTCAATCATATCTTGGATGCAGGGGGACTTACATGTGCTAATTAAAAGGGACGAGGTGGCACTCTAGGCTGCTCTGTTGTAAGTTTCTTCTCAAGTACTCCAGTTCAAAACCTTCCTCAGGGAAGAAGCTGCTATTAATGTGCATTTCTTGCAGGATGAAACATTAAAATTAGAGTTCCATTGAAGGCAGATGCACTTCTTCTGTTTAGGCACAAATACAGCAGTCATTCATATCAAACATCAATTATTCTCTTTCTCAGTGGCAACTGGATATTGAGGAACTATAAAAAAATTATCCAAGTATATTTGTGGGTCTATATTAGTACCCATATACAGACATATATTAATGCATTTTACTTCTTCTCTATAAGCATCACTAAAATGTAGATAACTAGCATCAGAAATAAGAATATGTTAAATAAAGGGTCATATCGTGCATTATACATACATTGATAATCTTATAGAAGAAAAGGCAGCAGCCCTTGAATGTAGTGTTTTCAAAGCACCAGCTGCTAAACTGTTATTAAATAATAACATTAGCACTTGGTATTTTTTCTGTTACTTTTTTGTACTACTGTATATCAATTACATATGAAGTAGTTGTTATATTTCGATTTACTGTAGTATTATAGATGTATATGCACACACACAAACGTATATCATTTATACACTATATGTAAGTTACTTTAACCTTCAGTTTATTGCATTTGTATTCTTTCAGGCAAATTCTAAGTTTGTGACAACAGTTTTGCAAACAAAATTATTTATAATGAGAAAAGTCAGTGAACCAGATTTTCAGCTACAGTTGAAGAAAACACAGCACAAGTCAAACGTGGATGTGTGTATCCCATTGGTGTGGCATAAAGATCCCCTTTGCACGTCCGCAATCCTCAGATCATAGTGTTCAGGACTGTGTAAATTACCGCTGTGTCAGGGTTGGTCTATGCTATGCTTGTTGTCACTGGCTTCAGGTGATCAAAACTAGAGGATCAGCAAAGTTTAGGGGTTTCTTGGGCACCTCACGTCCAGCAACACCCCCTAATCTGGCACCCGTGGAAGGCACCATAGTCTCTCAAATGGTTCTATGCTGCTAAATGATCCTGCTTACACTGGGGTGACCTCAGAAGGCCAGACAAACTGGCTCTTCAGACAAAGTGGCTATACCACACTGGAGGATTTGGTCCAGAATTTGTGTAAGCAAATGGCCCTTGCATGCGCAAATCATCTGTTTGAAGGCACAAATGCTGTCTGTGGGAGCTAATTCAGGGGCCACAATCGGGGAAGACCTTGGAAAATTCTGCTCTGTATATGAGTTTGTTAGCTGCAGTGAATTCAATGGAAGTTAATCCTCTCAACACATCACAGGACGCATTCAGCAACTTGCAGCGTGGGCTCTACTGATGTTATTTTCAGACATTTAGAGCACTCACAAAACATACTGAAGTCGGTAGGAACTGTAAGCACCTTTGAGAAAGAGGTCATCTACCTGTTCTTCATTTCGAGTAAAGACGATGCACAATGTAAATGTACAATATTAATAGCCCATATATAGAATGATTGCATGTACTTATTTTTCTGTACTATTGAAAAACCAGACAACAATCTCCAATCCTTATTCTACCAGCTTCCTTTTTTTTAGATTACACTAATGAGATATTACAATATCCTCTGTAAGCCAGAGGCAGTGATAGAATGCACTCCAGTTCTTCATGTTCTCCCATAAAAGAGCACAATGGAACACTGGCACCAAGAATCAAGTACATTCAATTGTGTAATAGCCTCCCAGAGCCAAGTCCTGCTTCTCTTACTCATGAAAAAATCCTATTTAATTCTATGGGCATTTTGCCCGAGAGAAAGGAGCAACAGAGAGCCCTCACTGGTACTCATCATGTATTTCCCTGCAGAGAGGCCAGAACATATAAAATGCTGAGTTCCCGCTGCTCAACCTGAGGCCTATAGGTCTACCCGCTTGTAGGGGAAATTTGATTATGTGAAGAAAAATTAAGCATGTAATAAAGACCGTTGTGCAAAGGATTTTTGATGAGCCTATTTTCTGTTCAGCAATTAGAAGCGTTAAACATAGCGCTTCAACCAAAACATTTCCTTTTATAAACTGGGTTTTATATTTAAGCAAGGGTTTTTTTGAGCTTCAGTAAATAATGTGAAAGTAGACTATGTAGAAGCAACATAGGCCAATCTAATTTGTTTGCCCAAAACACACACATTGTCAGGAAAACTTTTCTCTATACAGCAGTGTGTATGATTTGCAGGCCTTTAGAACAACCTCCCCTTTCCTGTCTAAGATGAGATTTTAGTCTACCAGGTGAATGATAGGTCTAGGTTTTTTGTTTTGTTTTGTTTTTTAACTCTTTAACAAAGCTTCAGGGGTATCAGACTGGCCTCTTGGAAACGTTGGGGATTTTTACTCCTTTCTTCTGATTATTTAGTCTAATCACAGTCCACATGGCTTGTTTGATCAGTTATTATTTCTGTTCTGATAAAATCCAAGTGTATCTATTGAGACATGAATTCTAGATAATGATCCACCAGCCTTTTTTTTGAGGACCTCAAGAACTGGCTTGTTGAGCAGACATTGATTTTAAATGGTAGAATAACTTATCAGATTTCTGGCAGAGGCCCAGAGATGAAGCTCCTGATTAGAGTATGGACTCGACACACCTGAGTGCACAGCCAATGACAATCCCTAGAGAACTTTCTTATGTTTTCACAGGTGGCCTTCAGCTAAATTAGTAATGGGATCATGTCTCTGATTCCTTTTTCCCTTCTGGCTTACCCAAAACACAGAGATGGTGTATTTGTCACTTAAGAAACTTTTTTTTGTATTTTCTGGAGTCCTGTCATAATGACTCCCATGTTTTTGCTGCCCTCTGCTCATGCAAGATCCAAAGCACTGACAGTTGATCATAAACATGTTGGTTTTCCATTAGCTGTTGGAATGTTAAAGCTGAAAAGTCCTCCTTCTTCTTCCCCCTGCCACATTCATCTCCCCCCCCCAAAAAAAAGTTTTTAAATTGAGTGTTCAGAAGGTCACACTGCAAAAATATTAATGCCTATGCACTTTTCAACTCACGTTCCTTTAGGAATTATGGATGGTTCTTTTCACCTAATGATTTTTTTTCCACCAAATAAAACAGTGTAAAATCTATAGGCTTCAAGGAAGATTTCTGGTCAGAGTTCTTTGCAATAGATCTGTTCGTTCTGCAGTGGGGATGCCAATATGCATCCCCATTGGACCTGACCCCAGACTCCAGCTGAATGCTTGTTCGGAGATATGAAAATAGGCATTCCACCCCTAGAGGCTCTATGTATGACTCATGGAAGGAATAAAGAGTAGACAACTTTTATTTGGAGAATTTTAATTATAAATAATATTTCTCCTCTTTATCTACTTTCAAATTTAAATGAATAGTTCCAGTGCTGGTAATAACCTAAATTCTGTATTTATAGAATACAGGTATGTACCATAACATCACATTTTGATGTAGATGAAGTGCTCCATTTTTATAAAAAATCAAATTCTATCACTAAAGCTATTCATTAGCATTCAGAAGTAATTAAATATCAAGCAGGATTGCCATCTACTTGCTAAAATTAGACAAACAAAAGTCTGAATGTTCCATTTTGCTTAGTTAAGGTGAGGGATATATGGGCTGGATCCTCTGAGCTCTGCTACAACCAGCTAACAGAAAAAAAAAATATTGGTCAGGCAGAAATATCTAGTTTTGTAGTCAATTTCCAAAAAGATTTTTAATAGTTATGCAGTCAATGTTAAGGTGCTGGTACCATTATAAAATCTCTATTAGTGAATGCAGCACCACCAGCTTCCTGTATGACTATGCTGTTAAACAGCCAACTAAATCCTAACCCTAGGTTAGTATTCTTAATTTCCACAAGGGAGTATAATAATAAGTTCTTCATTTTTTTTCTCTAAACTGGTGAACTGTGACAGAGTTATTTTGCAACTTAACAACTCTGCAAATTATTCTCATTTCCACTCTAGCATTACTCCTCACTGAGCTCATTTAACTAGTGTTAAGTGTAAAACACTTTAGCAAGGTAAGGTTTGTGCATCCACTAGATTAATGCACAAGAGTAATTTCTGGCATTGGTTAAACATCTCTAGCACTGAACTTCAGGAAAGTAGGATTGATGAGCTGAACAATTAGGTGCTGAAGTGTAGAGCAAGAAGAGACGGCGTCTTTCTTGTGATAATTGGAATCATTTCAATTCACTTCCTTCTTGGTTGGACAGAAATATGTTTTCAATAGTGAAGAAATCTTGAGGGAATCCATTGACCTAACCAGTCATATAATGAAGAAGTTAATGGACAAAAATGATATTCATCTTCAGTTTATAATAGCATTTTATTTCACAGAACTTAAACTCTACACAGGCAAAGTGTATTATAAGAGCAACCAATACACTGGTAGATATGTGACCTTTGTTTTATGTAACAATGTATTGTGTGTGTGGCAAAATAAAATAATAAAAAAAAACTAACATAAATTTTGAGGGCAAGATAATAAATTATAAATTATGAAAATCTAAAGCACCAAACAACTTGTAAGCAACAGTCCTGTCTCTTAGCAACCAGCCAGGGAAAGCAGCTTGTTGATAGGAATAGAGCAGACAGAATTGTTTTGCAATGATTACCACCAAGGAACCAGGAACAACATTTTAACACCTGCCTTAGGGCACTTCTCCACCTAGCTATCCATGTCTCTAGTGGCCCACAAAGCCTGGGCTGTGTGCCAAAAGGCTTCTGAGGCCTACCTCTTTAGCAGAGCAGGCCTGCTGCAAAAAAAAAGAAAAAAAATGAAAAGGACCCCAGAGGAAAGATCAAAGAGGTGGAGTTCAGGTGTGTTGCACACTTGTGCCATGATTCTACTCCTTTAAATGCTTTTCTATAAACAATGTGTGATCATCAGTGTAAATGTTTATTTCCCTCCATCTCTGTCCTTTTAGTGTTGTGTCTCATTTAAAGTCAGTGTTATGAATGAATGTGGACAAGTATTTGATATTGTGCCAACTTTTTGTTGTTGTTTTATTCTTAAAAATCCAGCATTCAAATCTGGAGTAAATGTTGCTTTCAAGAGCATAAAGTTATTGTTTCATTGCCAGACTGATTACAGCTGATTTCAATGCTGTGCAACCTGAATATCTCCAGAAATACAGTGCAAGCACATGAAAGGTTTAAAGGGGTCTCAGGCCCAACCTCTGAGGTGGCTTATTCTCCCAGGTGGAGTGATCTAGCCAGTGCAGGGAGGGTGTAGGGGGAAAGGGCAAAAGATAAGGAGGAAAGAAGAGGGAAATGTGGAACCCTGGGAGAGGATGGGTTAAGATGAAGAAGGAGAGAGAAAACAATGGACACAAAAGAGAGAAAATAAAACAATATGGAGATAAAAAAAAGAGAATGAAAATGGGAGATGGAAGGAGAAAAAGGAGATATGGAAAAATAGAAAGAAAAAAAATCAGTAAGGAAATTTTATTTCCCCTGCAGAAATGAATGCAGCACAGAATGGCTAAAAGGATAATTTAATTCTGAGCAGCTGAAAACCTATCACTGACATGTGAGACCTGGCGCTTCTTTCACTCTAAGTCCCAAGTGAGTCGGTGCATTGATCAAAGTCTGCAAGCCAGATTAGCCCAGAACCCTCTCTATTCCCACATTATACCTGAATTTGTTAGGTGACGGGGTAGCATTAAACATATTTCCATCAACCTACCTCTACTGCTATTGGCTGTAACACTTATTTGACCAAAGTGCCCAAACTTGCTAGGATTATATGGAGGTGAATGGTAAGGCATTCCTTTGGCAAGAAATTGTGGCCTAGAGGTCAAACTCTCACTGCAGAAAGTCCATTTTTAATTTGTCCCCTAAATAGACTGATTTCAGCTACATTGCTGAATATAAATGTTCCTGAAACATTAAACAAATACATGGGTTAACCCACCTCATTTTTTTTATTTGTTCTTCTTTAAACAAAATCCTGATGGAATTGGTCGCTGTGTCCTCTTAGACTTTGAGGCTCACCAGGCAGAAGTGGGCTTTCTCCTTCACTTTTCTTTGGGGTGATTGAAGACGAAGTCCTGCTCACTGCACATCCTTATGTGAGAGAGTTTAACACAGTACCTCCTGGCCGTACAGTCCCAGCATGCAGCGCAGCACACTGGCAGCAGTTCAGCTGAAGACTAAAAATTTGGCTCAGTGACAGCAGAGCTGCCAAGAGTTGGCAACAAGAGACTCACAGGGAAGCAGCAGGCTGCTAAACCCTTTCACATTTTTAATTAGATCCACACACCCATGTCTTTGAGCTATCATAAATATACAGATGACATAGAGAGCATTATTTGGGGTTAAAAAAAAAAGAAAAAGAAAAACTCTTTTGCGGTCTATCTTACCTTATTAAAATAATTTACCTACAGCTAGTCTTTGGAACAGAGGGGAAAAAAGAAAAGGGAATAGTGACATTTAGCTCAGATAAAAGTCTCTCTTTAACTACAGTAAATTCACCCTGCACACTGTAAATGCAGGTCCCAGAGATGACTGACACGCAGACTTATTTGCAATAGCATCACCAGGAGAGGGCATTATCAGCAACAACTGCAACATGTAATTTCCCAGCAGAGCTATATGTTCAAGCCATAAGTATTCTTATGTGTATATCTTGCTATGATGTTTGTTGTTAAAACTATTTGTTTTCTTTCCCTTGTGCAGTGGTTACTATTTTCCAAATACCTTGGTACATTCAAAGCCCCTCCTCCCCTCTTAACTCCATAAAAAGGTTTTTCTCATTCAATTCTTCTTTACCTTCTGACTTTCTTCTGCTCCTGTTCTCAAAATAATTATCACAGTTGGTTGGTTTGTTTAATCCTTTTTAAAGACTATTTTAACAGAACAATCTCGTCCATAGCTTGGTACTTTAATAGATTGGTTCACACCTTGCTTTTCTGATTTGACATTGGTGTGAGTTTACAACATTACAGGCTTGCCTGAAATACAATGTATCAGTAACTGATGTTATCCTAAAGGGATAGTCCAACTTATAATGTCCAAGGCAATTGACATGTGGAGCAACAGTTCACATCTCCAGGAAGTTTTTGGAAAGTGTAGGGGACAATTTCCTGATGCGAGTGCTGGAGGAACCAACTAGGGGCAGAGCTCTTCGTGACTTGCTGCTCACAAACAGGGAAGAATTAGTAGGGGAGGCAAAAGTGGATGGGAACCTGGGATGTAGTGATCATGATATGGTCGAGTTCAGGATCCTGACACAAGGAAGAAAGGATAGCAGCAGAATACGGACCCTGGACTTCAGAAAAGCAGACTTTGACTCCCTCAGGGAACTGATGGGCAAGATCCCCTGGGAGAATAACATGAGGAGGAAAGGAGTCCAGGAGAGCTGGCTGTATTTTAAAGAAGCCTTATTGAGGTTGCAGGAACAAACCATCATGATGTGTAGAAAGAATAATAAATATAGCAGGCAACCAGCTTGGCTTAACAGTGAAATTCTTGCTGATCTTAAACATAAAAAAGAAGCTTACAAGAAGTGGAAGATTGGACAAATGACCAGTGAGAAGCATAAAAATATTATTCAGGCATGCAGGAGTGAAATCAGGAAGGCCAAATTACACTTGGAGTCGCAGCTAGCAAGGGATTTTAAGAGTAACAAGAAGGGTTTCTTCAGGTATGTTAGCAACAAGAAGGCGGTCAGGGAAAGTGTGGGCCCCTTACTGAATGAGAGAGGCAACGTAGTGACAGAGGATGTTGAAAAAGCTAATGTACTCAATGCTTTTTTGCCTCTGTCTTCACGAACAAGGTCACCTCCCAGACTACTGCACTGGGCAGCACAGTATGGGCAGGAGGAGACCAGCCCTCTGTGGAGAAAGAAGTAGTTCAGGACTATTTAGAAAAGCTAGAAGAGCACAAGTCCATGGGTCTGGATGCACTGCATCCTAGGTTGCTAAAGGAGTTGGCTGATGTGATTGCAGAGCCATTATCTTTCAAAACTCATGGCAATCAGGGGAGGTCCCGGATGGCTGGAAAAAGGCTAATGTAGTGCCCATCTTTAAAAAAGGGAAGAAGGAGGATCTGAGGAACTACAGGCCAGTCAGCCTCACCTCAGTCCCTGGAAAAATCATGGAGCAAGTCCTCAGGGAATCAATTCTGAAGCACTTAGAGGAGAGGAAGGTGATCAGGAACAGTCAGCATGGATTCACCAAGGGCAAGTCATGCCTGACTAACCTAATTGCCTTCTATGATGAGATAACTGGCTCTGTGGATGAGGAGAAAGCAGTGGATGTGTTATTCCTGGACTTCAGCAAAGCTTTTGATATGGTGTCCCACAGTATTCTTGCCAGCAAGTTAAAGAAGTATGGGCTGGATGAATGCACTAAAGGTGGATAGAAAGCTGGCTAGATCGTTGGGCTCAACGGGTAGTGATCTGTGGCTCCATGTCTAGCTGGCCACCAGTATCAAGCAGAGTGCCCCAAGGGTCGGTCCTGGGGCCAGTTTTGTTCAATATCTTCATTAATGATCTGGCGGATGGCATGGACTGCACCCTCAGCAAGTTTGCAGATGACACGAAACTGAGAGGAATGGTAGATATGCTGGAAGGTAGGGATAGCATACAGAGGGACCTAGACAAATTAGAAGATTGGGCCAAAAGAAATCTGATGAGGTTCAACAAGGACAAGTGCAGAGTCCTGCACTTAGGACAGAAGAATCCTATGCACTGCTACAGACTAGGGACAGAATGGCTAGATAGCAGTTCTGCAGAAAAGGACTTAGGGGTTACAGTGAATAAGAAGCTGGATATGAGTCAACAGTGTGCAATTGTTACAGAGAAGGCTAATGGCATTTTGGGCAGTATAAATAGGAGCATTGCCAGCAGATCGAGGGACGTGATCATTCCCCTTTATTTGACATTGATGAGGCCTCATCTGGAGTACTGTGTCCAGTTTTGGGCCCCACACTACAAGAAGGATGTGGAAAAATTGGAAAAAGTCCAGCGGAGGGCAACAAAAATGATTAGAGGGCTGGAGCACATGACTTATGAGGAGAGGCTGAGGGAACTGGGATTGTTTAGTCTGCGGAAGAGAAGAATGAGGGGGGATTTGATAGCTGCTTTCAACTACCTGAAAGGGGGTTCCAAAGAGGATGGATCTAGACTGTTCTCAGTGGTACCAGATGACAGAATGAGAAGTAATGGTCTCAAGTTGTAGTGGGGGAGGTTTGGGTTGGATATTAGGAAAAACTTTTTCACTAGAGGGTGGTAAAGCACTGGAATAGGCTACCTAGGGAGGTAATGGAATCCTGTCTGGATGATTTGGTTGGGAATTAGTCCTGCTTTGAGTAGGGGGTTGGACTGGCTGATGTCCTGAGGTCCCAAAGGTGCCCCAAATTGCTCTGGCTTGTAACAGCCCTCTCTATGGGTCTTTACACTGGTGTTAAATAGCTGAAGTGCAGTGAGCTCTATTGCCCTGCATCTTATTCCCTCCCTAACCTAGCCCATCTTTGATACACCCTACCACACCAGGGCTGGGAGGGGAGATAGTATACAACCACTACATGAGTCATTGCAATGGAGGCATTCTGCAGGGGACATTGAGTCCCCTTCACCCTCCTTTTATATTATTGGAGTGGAATAAAGAACCTGCTTCATCATATTTCACCATGCAGTTTGGTCTGTCAAGTGTGGAGATTACATTTTTGTTCTACCAGTGTGCAATTAGAAGAATAACCCAAATCTGACCCTAAGATTTCTTTGGTTGTTGCTATCCATTGCCTCACAACACTAGGTTCCAGGGAACAGTCTTCAGGTTTGAAAATTTGAGCTAAATTTTGTTTATTTTTCTCAACTGCTCCACCTAAACAAGCTATGTCCAGCAAGTATTAATTTTAAAGTAAGTAAAGAAGCAGCTTTCATAGTCTCTCTTATCTTTTAATGAGACATAAAAATACACTATTTTATATATACAGCATTGAATCAAATTAAAATATATTAGAAATTATATTGGTTTTACTGCCAGACTTTACAGATCCCTGGTGTCTTACAGCCCCCCCCAAAATAAAATAAAATAAAATCCCAATGCATTTGCCTGGCAACATAAAATAATTTAAAAATTAAAGTTTGTTCATTTTCTTATAAAATTCTTTCTTTTTATTTACTAACTTATAAGAATGTAAGAATGGCCATACTGGGTATGACCAATGGTCCACCTAGCCCAGTATCCTGTCATCTGACAGTGGCCAGTGTCAGATGCTTCAGAGGCAATAAACAGAATAGGGCAATTATTGAGTGATCCATCCCCTGTCATCCAGTTCTAGCTTTTAGCAGTCAGAGGTTTAGGGACACCCAGAGCATGTTGTTGTGTCCCAGACCATCTTGGCTACTAGCCACTGATGGACCTATTCTCCATTAACTTATCTAGTTCTTTTTTTGAACCCAGTTATACTTTTGGCCTTCACAATATCCCCTGACAACAAGTTCCACAGGTTAACTCTGTGCTGTATGAAGAGATACTTCTTATGACTGTTTTAAACCTGCTGCTGATTAATTTGATTGCATAACCCCTGGTTCCTGGGTTATGTGAAGGAGTAAATAATACTTTCTTATTCACATTCTCCACAACATTCATGATTTTCTAGATCTCTATCAAATCCTTTCTTAGTTATCTCTTTTCTAAGATGAAAAGTCCCAGTCTTTTTAATTTCTCCTTATATGGAAGCTGTTCCATACCCCTAATCATTTTGGCTGCAGTTGTCTGTACCTTTTCCAATTCTAATATATCTTTTTTTGAGATGGGGTGACCAGACCTGCTTGCAATATTCAAAGTGTGGGTGTACCATGGATTTATATAGTGGTATGATGATATTTTTCTGTTTTATTATCTGTCCCTTTCTTAATGGTTCCTAACATTCTGTTAGCTTTTTTGACTGCCGCTGCACATTGAGCAGATGTTTTTTGAGAACTATCCATGATGACTCCAAGATCTCTTTCTTGAGTGGTAAAGCTCATTTAGATCCCATCATTTTGTATGTATAGCTGGGATTATGTTTTCCAATGCACATTACTTTGCATTTACCAACACTGAATTTCATCTGCCATTTTGTTGTCTAGTCACCCAGTTTTGTGACTCCTTTGTAACTCTTCACAGTTTTGAGTAATTTTGTATCATCTGCAAACTTTGCCGCCTCACCGTTTATCCTTTTTTCCAGATAACTTATGAATATATTGAACAGCACTTGTCACAGTAGAGATCCTTTGGGAGGCCCTGCTGTTTACCTCTCTCCATTGTGAAAACTGACCATTTATTCCTACCCTTTGTTTCCTATCTTTTAACCAGCTACTGAGCCATGACAGGACCTTCCCTCTTACTCCATGACTGCTTTCTTTGCTTAAGAGCCTTTGGTGATAAGCCATTTAAAACACAGGGCCAAATATTGTAGGGTTCTTTTTCCTCCTTTGCTCAGAAAAAAAATACTTAAAATTAGTTTGTGCAAAAGTGGCCGAATGCAGCATGACTCGCACATCCGTTCCAGAAGGACCCTTATTTAGGGTTTTCATTTTGAAAATACATCCTGGTTTTTTTCCTTATAAATTAGAGCTGCAGTGGATTTATTCAGCAGGCCAGGTCTAATTGGGAATCCCTTTATTTTTAAACTAGTAACCCCACAACATTCTACCCCCAAGGTGAAACTACAGTGTGTGTGTGTGTGTGTGTGTGTGTGTGTGTGTGTGTGTGTGTGTGTGTGTGTGTGTGTGTGTGTGTGTGTGTGTGTGTGTGTGTGTGTGTGTGTGTGTGAAAACCTGTCTTCGCTGAAGTCAGAGTTATACCACTGACTTAAATGGGGCCAGAATTGCACCCTTTTTATACATCCAAGGATTGCATTAGCCCTTATGGCCACAGAATACTGGAAGCTCATGTGTAAGCTTTTCCACACCTCCTCCATTTTATCATCTTCTTTTAAAACTAAGTTTAGAAGAGTGAAAGAGGGAGGAGACAATCACTAGGAAGAGGGATTTGTTTGTTCAGAGGTCAGAGCACAGACCTTTACCACAAATCTATCCATTGATGAAATGTAGCTGAGTTCAAAAGAAAGTCTAGCAGGGAGGCTTGGACTTTTCCCTGTTAGAAGAATGTGTTGCAGTTGTCAGAAGTTGTCAATCTCCATGGTGTACTGTAGGCAGGGCCATCTGTAGGCAGGTGTGGGGCCTCGGGTGGAAGTGATGGATTTGTCTTTTCCAGGACCAACTGTGCCGGCCAGTCGCACCAGCCCTCAGGACCCCCAAAGCACGGGGCCTGGAGAGGTTGCCCCAATTCATCCTACCCAAGGGACAGCTCTGACTGTAGGACTGTATTGCTGTGGAGCACACACTGATGGTTCTGTATAGGCTTCAGTGGGTCAGGTGTGCAACTCATTACCAGAAAGTCAAGGCAGCAGCTTTATTTACACAACACAAACATTAATAATTGCAATGGCAGTAGACTGAATGGGCAGAATTTTAGCCTGGCACTTAACAGCAGGCAAAAATCACATCCCACTCCCATCCTATTCAGAAGGTACCTAACCCTCCCACCTGTACATTCTCAGATCTCTTTCTGGCCCTGATCCAAAGCTTATTGAAACCAATGGAAATCTGCCTTGCCCCCCACCTTGTCTTCAGCAAGTCCAACTAATTATAAGTCAGTTTCTAACCACCCACAGAGGTAGGTTCCCTCATCTATGAAGTGCCCAGAACAAGGGATGATATTTTCATGCCTTCTTTCCCTGACAAAGCCCCAGCCCACAGGTAGCAACAAGCATATAAAGGTTGATACACAATCTACCAAACCTAATTCCAACATTCTTCTTTCATCATGGGACAGATCAGATATATGGTCAAAGGATCTATGATGCTGCTGCAGTCCCTTAAGTAGCAAAGTAGCATATTTTTAGAGATTATGTTTGATCTCCATGGTACCAATTTTACTACCTGGTTTATACTCTGCTCCAGGCATTTTCTGGACTAACTACCTCTCTTTTTGGCTTCACCTTTTCAAACCTTTGGTTGCTTCCAACAAAGAAAACTATTTACAAATATTTTCATGGTACAAATTTCACACGATTTCTTTGCAAAAATATAACTTGTCAACGATTCATTAGAAACTGGGGCCCAGGCTTTGTCAAAATCAAGACCCTTAAAGAAGCCTTCCAATGGATCTGAGCTGTAAGTTTTGAACAAGACATGAAAATAGATGTATTTCATATGATTTGTGGTTTCATTGTGGACGTTTACCTAGCTCTGATCCCTACCTCTACTAAAGCAGATCTGTCACAGATATAGTAATATATTCTATATTAAAAATTTCCAAACACCTTAAAGACTTTCAGTTGATCCTGACAAAAAGGCTCTAGAAATGTATTTGAAAACACAATGCATTCTGCTCTGTTCTCTTATGCTTCCATATTGAGCTCCTGCATTCATCTAGGGCCAGAATCTGATACCCTAATTCTGGTGTAACAGCAGCATAGACAGTAGATAGGGCACTAGAGTTGGTGTGAGTCAGGAAACTTGCCTCTGCCACTGACCTGCTTTGTGACTTTGGGCCAGTCTCATCACCTCTCTGTGCCCCTGTTTCCCCTTCCACCCTTTGCCTGTCTTGGTTGAAGCCTTTACGCTCTACTGTAATAGAAATAAAAAATAATGATTAATCCCCCTAATCCACGAGTAATGTCATTGACTTTAATGGAAATACTTACGTCAGGCACTATTTATTCTGAGTGAGGCCCCTAATGAAGAACAACTCTTTTCATCGGTCTAGTGTCTAGTTTTTGTGTGTGAGAGCTTTAAAAGGGAAAAAAAATCACTAAATCTGTTGTTATTGCAGTGTTGAAAATTCATCCAGGAGGTTCATTATTTTGCTGTCTACAGAAAGGAAGTTAGTGGGGCACATATAATATGTTATGAAGAAACATGAACAACCCAGCAGGGCCTCTCTCCCCCCTTGAGGGTCAGTAATTACTTCACAGGCCATTTCAGCGGCTGTTTATGTTGGAAGAGGTGTGTGTACCTGTGACCTAGATGAACAGCAGTGGGATTAGCCTCTCTCAAATCAGATGCAATATAGAAAGCATCTGATGAGACAGGGCTATGTCTACAGGGCACCACAATAGCCTCAGTGGTAAAAGCTCTGCTCTTTTCATGGTTTAGCCAATTAATTAGCAACAGAGGTGCCCAGTCCCTTAGTGAATGTCTTGCATGTTGCCATCTCCACAGAGAATTCTCATAAGCTTACATTAGATTGGCCTGCTGGCCTGCAGCAAGAAAATGCACTGCCAGGTGGATAACCAGGGCTCAGGACCTACTGGGACAGGAATGCTGCTGAGAGGGGTGTGCTTGGAAACCAAAGGTGTTCACAGTAATTTCAAGGGAAGCTGGCATCTTACAGGATAAAAGCTACTGCTGCTTTGGCTACTAAAAAGGCAAAGTAATACATGATGATGGATGTGTTAAAATGACATTCCAAATCAAAACACTACATTGCACACACAATTTTCCCTCTGGGGAGAGGATGAAAAAGGGAACAAACCATATGTGACAGATGTTAGTCATGCTACTGCAAGGTGCTCAGATACTATGGGGATGTGGGCAGATTAAGAACCTGCATGGACTAGAAAAGCTAAATGATGGAATAGGTAAAAACTTGAAGTCCATGGGCCAGATCCTCAGGACTGTCCAAATGACACCCAGAAATGTTATGAGCCAACTTTGCAGTACATGATCCTTATCTGCCAGGCAGTTGGAAGAGCACTTCTACATCTGCTCTAAGTTGTATCAATTGCAACAGTGGCCAAGATGCCGTGTTGGCAGGCAGAGGTCACTGGAGTTTAGAGATACTCCAGACTAGGGCTTCTTGGGAATTGGAAGTTTTGAAATTGTTTAACATTTCCTGTTTTGACATTTTCAAAACAATTAGTTTTCTTTTGTTGTTCAAAATGACTTTTCATTTTGAAATTTTTGATAATTTATATTAAAAGGGTTTTTTTAAAAAAACAAAGATTGTAATAAAAGAAAAATGCTTTGAAATGATCTGAATGAATATTTTGATTCACCTGGTCCTACTCTTTTTCAGGTGATCAGTCTGCAACATTTTCAAGATTTCCACTTTTCATCCTGATTCAACCAAAAATTACAAAATCTTGAAAATTTGCATGGGACGGAAAAAAACATTGCTACCCAGCTCTACTCCAGACACTCACTCACCTATCCCTAACCATGCTCCCTTATTAGAGGCTGCAGAAGGAAGGGATGGTAGCATAGAGGTGACTGTTGGCTCTACACTGATGGAGGATTCAGAGACACCAGGTGAATTCACAGCTGGTTTGTTTCATGTTGCTAGAGCAGTGAACTGCATATCAAATTGGCCTGAACATCTAATTTCTTGTCTGGATCCAGTTTTGGACAATACACCACAGAGGCACAGGACCAAACCAAGCCCCAAGAAGGGGGACTGTTGTAATAATTGAAGCTCATGCTTCAGGTTTTCAGCTGACCATATTCATGAGTCAGAGAGGGGTTTTTATTTTCCCTCCGATGTATTCTGGGAGGGTTTTATTAACCTCGTTCCTCTGAAGCATCAGGAAAGGCCAGGGCTGGAGATTGGACATTGGAGGAGGAGGGCCAGGGCTATAAGGTGGGATCAGGCATTCTCTGTCTCAGGTGCTTAGCTGTTGGTTCGTGCTTACATGATCAGGGTCCAACTAATTTCCATATGTGGGGTTCAGAAGGAATTTCTCCTCAGGTCAGATTAGCAGTGAACTGAGCTTTTTTTTTACCTTCTTCTTCTACAGCATATGGTTGTGGGTCACTTGCCAAGATTATCCGGGTATATCACTTAATCAGTTTACTGCTATTTCAGGGGCCTTGGGCACTGGTGCATCTTGATTCTGCTGATTCTGTTTCTAGCACATAATTGTTTGTCTCTTGTGAGCTGTAATACTTTGGCCTAATTTCAGTTTTGAAGATTAGTGTGCAGGTGCTGGTGGTCTGCGATATACAGGAGGTCAGACTAGGTGATCTGGTGGTCCCTTCTAGCCTTAAGCACTAGGGTTTAACACAACAGAGTCTAACAGAACAATGACTCCTCACTCAATAGAAAGTATATATAAAGCTTATGGTAAACATTATTTTTGAAATCGAAGGGAGAAGCCACCTAAAACCCCAAACCTGATAATTTCTAAACCACAAAATGGAAAACCTGACTTGGAGCTCAGTTCAGCCAAGGCATGGTCAGATACAATGGCTCAGGCAGCTTTTTTCACAGTTCCCTTCCCCCACAAATACCCTGTTTGGGTGGTAAAAGGAGAATGCAAAATGCAAGACCTGAGTGCCTGCTTCTTTTAAGCTCTGTGACAGAATGACAACTTTAAAAGGGGATGACAAGTTAAACTGCTTTAAGTATCATAGTGGTATTTGAGAGCAGTTGCATGCAGAGAAATGGAATAAATGCTGGTTGGTTGTTGTAGAGCATTAACCATATTACTTTCAGTACAAATAAACACAGGGAAGCAATATGAGGCAATAAGGTCTGAAATATAACCTTCCTTTATAAGGTAAAGGTCAACTCTCAGGGCACATAGTATCTGTTTTATTTAAACTGATATAATCTACAGCCCTGGATGGTATTTATTCACCTTTTCTCTTTTTCTTTTGTCGCCTGATTTTGGGCCTCTGGCAACCTTCCTCTTCCAGGCATTGCTACCCTCCCCTGCCGCAAAAGAAAAGAGCAAACTGGAAAGCTGAAAATTTCTAGTCAACCATCTCCAACCTTAAATTAACTTTCTGGTACTTTGCAGGAAAAATAAAGGGCCAGGCAATCTTTAAAGCATCTTACTTGTCCTCTGAGTATAGCAGTACCCTCAGGAGACGTGACCCAAACTTGGCTGTAAATCACACTTGATTCTATGGGATTTGCTTTTCCCCTTATCTTTAGAACATATATGGTACTAAAGTACATTATTAAGTCACACATACTCCTACTGTACACATGGACCTTACAGGCTACTAAAAAGAACAGAAGTACTTGTGGCACCTTAGAGACTAACAAATTTATTTCAGCATGAGCTTTCGTGAGCTACAGCTCACTTCATCGGATGCATAGAATGGAACACACAGACAGGAGATATTTATACATACAGAGAACATGAAAAGGTGGAAGTATGCATAGCAACAGGAAGCGTCTAATCAATTGAGATGAGCTATCATCAGCAGGAGAAAAAAAACTTTTGAAGTGATAATTAAGATGACCCATAGAAGGTGTGAGGAGAACTTAACGCAGGGAAATAGATTCAATTAGTGTAATGATCCAGCCATTCCCAGTCTCTGATTTTAACATTCCTGTCCTAATGAACAGGCTGTGTAAGTGCCTATCACTCTGGCAAAAGTGACTCAGACTCTTAGGAAAAATTAGGTTACTTTAGAGTAAAGAATAAGGTGGGAGAAAACAGTAATTATCCCTCTATGACTCTTTTCTCCATGCCCCAATCTCTCAACCCCCTTCCAATCTATCTCCTTTGCCATCCTGTCCTCCCACCACCAGGCTTAAAGCCTGACACTGTGCAAAGAAAACATCTAACAATTTCAAGTCAGATTGTTTTGGTAATAAGAAGCAGTGTACCTAACTTCCCAGCAAGACAGTTCAAGAATGTAACATGCAGTTCCAGTACAGGAGCAGTGCTGGTTAATTGCATAACAGTCTGGGTCAAACGAGAACTATCTTCATGGATTGGAAGTGCCTTTCTTGCACCATTTCCAAGTTTGTTGTAACTCATAATATTTGAAGAAATACTTCATGAACCAATAATGCAGCTAACCCAAACTGTTCCACAGGAGCTGTCAACCACCCTATTAACACACTTACTGACATTGGCCACAGCTGACTATCTTTAAACACACCAGTCTTAGAGTAAAAAATGGATTTATTGAAGAATTTACTGGGCATACTTCAATATTAAAATACTAAATAAATAATGTCATGTTTCACTTTAAAATATTAAAATGCAACTATATCTATCTGGACTCAGCTTGGAGACATGCATTCATCTATTTAGATGCTGCAATTGGAAATCGGGCTCAGCACTTGCCACTAATGTGCATCTCCTAATGAATAGGGAATGATCACATTCCATATTTTCAATTGCTAATATGCATTAAAGATACAGTACCTATTATAAACTGTAAAAAAAAATGCCATTCCCCTCCCCTGTTTGAGTTTATAATAAATGTTGCTTGAAAGCCATTGACTAGAAATATGCTGTACTGCATCATTTGATATACTAACTTTTGTATACATATTGTATCTATACATGCAAATATGCATTTATATCACTTGTAAAATGTTACTGTATGAACACCTTCCAAAATTCAAATGGGTCCATCTTGTAGTCTCACTCCTCCCTGCCTAGATGTGAAGTTAGGTTTATTTTTAAAATAGTATTATTTTTACTACTGCTGTTACTATTAATAAGCTATGATGAACGCATTCGTTTTCAATTTCACCATGAAGGCAGTGAGGATGGTGACTAATTTAATCTCTCATGGACGGGAGTTCCTGGGTCATGGGATGCCAAAGGGATGCCACCAAGAAAGCTCTGATACTCTGATCTCATTAGTCTCATTGTTGCAATTGCTCACTCCATTTTACCTGGGGTTCAAAGCTGTCATAAAAGACCATGGTCATGGAGAGACAGGCTGTCTGTAAAGTTGTCTAGGTTCAACCCACTTCTTCATAGTGTATGTGCAACGGTGCCTCATGTGGCACATGACCAGGGTTCATCACCGAATATGGTCCGCTGGTTGGATCATTAACTTCCCTGGCTTAGGTCGGGTACTGAAGATTAGGACCAGAACTTGGGATTTAATAAGGCCCTCTATAGGGAGCCTTTATATTATCCAGAGCAGTAGCATGATTTTTGCAGATTGTTCTGTGTTGCTTAGCATTTGAGTGCATCATAATGAATCAAGATTTTTAAGAGCTGTTGTTGCAACTGCCAGATAGAGTGCAAGGCTGGAGGTGACAAATGCCAGGATCACTATGGACAGCAGGCTACAGATTTAAGGTTCTGAGGGTAGAACCCCTAGAGTGACAGCAGTGATGAGTCTTCACACTAACATCCTGTCCATCTTGCCTAGGTTTAGCTTCAGCTTGTGGTCTTCCTGCAGACATTGATGTCATTTAGGCCTTGGGACAGCTGGGAGGTAATACTGTTATTATTTTATATGAATAGCTGAGAGACTAGAATGGCAAGCATTATGCGACCTTAGCTCCAACAGATGCTCCTGTTCCTGCTGTACATATTTTAAGATGTATGATTTTAATAGTATCTTTCATCTCTAAGGATACCATTGTGCTTTATAAAAGTTTACACATATAGCACCACTGAAATGCACCCACTTTTTTGGCTTTGGACATCAGAGCAAATTGCTCCTCTTATGAAATGTGCCACAGAAACTTTAATGTCCTGTCCAGGCCAAATAAAGATGGCATCATTTTTTCAGGTGTTCACAGAACTCAATTTCTCTACTCCACTAGGATTAAGAACTGAATTGGCTCCACCGGCATTTGAATTAGTGGATCCAGGACTCCTAGGTGTTTCAAAGCTGCTATGTAGATCACTAATCCCATTCTCGGGAGTTCCAGACATTTAAGGATAGCCTGTTCTACTTGTCCCTCCGTCCTGAACAACGTTGGGAACCAAGATAGTTGTGACACCAATATTTAGCCATGCCTCATTATATCAAGGCAATTCAAACAGGGTCATGGGTCTTTGATCTACAGTATTGCTTCCTTCTTGTTTGAAACTGCCAAATCTTTCCCACATTCCCATAACTCATGACAACAAAAGCAGCAGCTGTCCACTCTGCTTCTTAACTAATAACTTCTGTTCAGAGTGGGAGGAAAAAGCAGCTTTGTATTAGTGCAAGATTTTCTGTTAGAAGTGCTTAGGTTCATGTGTAGCCCATTCCTTCACTCCTAAACCGATAATACTCTCTTTCTCTCTCTCCTCCGTTCTCCCTGTTTTTCCCCTTCTTCTTTTTCTCGGCATAAGTAAGAAGCAAAGCTTTGCTGCCTTTGTGATTATTAGCAATATGGGGTTCATACTGATTAGTTCTAGCAGCACAAGGTTAATGACTTAAGTGCACTTATTCAATTAAGCCACCTCTTTGCTTCAGCTTACATAAATTTTAACCTGATCACTTCAACATTACCTTTGGCACTATTTAGTAATAGAATAAATTGGATTATAAGAAAAATGAATGCCTTCTTGGGTTCTTAAGCACGTTTGTATTTCATTTGCCCTCAGTAAAATAAACAAATGGAGATTTTGGAGCATCAGTTGCCTATGTGCAGTTTATAGGATTGTCTATTATGGATTGTATGGAATCCTGTTGGTCTCAACAAGCCTCATGCTTCCTTCCAATTGGATCTATTAGCAACTTCAGTCTGTTTTCAGTGCGGGTTATTTATTAAGACACAATTGCAGATAATATCGCATCTCAGAATGCCCAGAGAATATGGCATTTCTAAAGTTGCTGCTTGAATACATACAGTGGAAAGGAATATACCACCTTTCCCCAATAGAGATGTATGTTTTTCTCAGCTCAGTTGTAAAATATGGCAATTTTCTTCCTTCAAAACTGTAAAGCAGGCATGGTATTTTCCTAGAACAAATCACCAAGCTACATGGGAAAGTGACTGACGGGTGCAGTTTACAACATCATTTTGCAAAGTAGAACAAAGAAACCTGAGAGATGTTGGGACCGAATATTGGCTATTTGCTTCTGTCAACAGTTAGCTGAAAAAAATTATTGGGTCCTGCAGTTTTAGTGACCCATATTTCTGTGCAATGAATCACTGACACTGAAAACATGTCCTCTGCTGGATGCCAAGTGATTCTATTTTGTTGCAAGCATTATGTATGAATCTACTTAATTAAAAGGTGGAATTTTTGAATGGTACTACTCATAAGCATAGCTTGCAGTATGACATTTATACACCCATTGGCTGATCAGTAACAAACCACACGTAGTATACCTATCATTTCATAGGATAGACATACCCTTACACATGATCAAATAACAAACATAAGTGGTTAGTGTGATAACAGATATACACTGGGTATATTACAGTCAGAAGATGGTGAATGAAGAATAAAGAAAAACAAACAATAATGCCATAAGGATTGTTTCACCTATTAAGTAAAAATTGCATGGCGTAGCATGGCATTCCTGGTATATACCTTGCTACACCTACTGTATGCAAGTGTCCTTATTAAAGATATAAGTGTCACAATTCAGGTACAACTGCACCTGTATTCCTCTCCTCTGCGGTCCCTTCAGGGTACCCACTCTAGGCTCCTAGCCCTTCAGCCACCACCTCTCTTGGAAAGAGATGCACGTCTCTCTCCATCTTGACCGGGGTTTTTCCAGGCTGCACAGTTCCCTTCCTACACTGTGATATACCCAGAAAGCCAGACTGTCTAAATAGGCCAGCTTCTGTGCATTGATTTCTCTCCAGAGGTTCTGAGTAATATAACAGCCCACAGTTATAATTTACCCTCACAGCCAAATAAGCTAGCAATTTATGTGTAAGTTGAAAGCATTACAGAGAACACATTTTAGAAACAATAGAAAGAACCTACAGGCATGCTGAAAAGCTTATCAAAGGTCACTCTCAGGCTCTGGTCTAAACCCACAAGTGTGTTTTCCCCATGGTTACAAGTTCATAACTATCTCAGATTCTAAATCAGAACAGTCATGACTAGTTCAATCTTTTCTTTATACAGCTTGGGCCTGTGATCTTGGCCTCATGTAATAGGTAATCAGCAGACAATGGCTCCCGCCTCAGGGGGTAGCTTCGAAAGGCAAGGTTTTTGCATAACTGGAGGTGGGGAATTTGCATTTCCTTCCCTCTAGATATATCGCAGGAAATCCTCCTGTCCCAAAAGTCCATTCTTGTGTAGCACATTGTTGTTCAATATAGTGTTTTGATCATCCAGACTTTATACCACATCTCTCCCTAGAGAGGCTGCATACAGTCCTGGCCCACAATAATACATAAACTTTGCATTTACTACAATAAACCCCAGAGATACTAACACTCAATTCAATAAAGATTTCCAAGCATATTTCAGTATATTACTATATCTGTGACAATGACCCTATATGGTTTTGATGGGTGAAGCACTTAGTACTGTGTAGCAACAAAGCTCACTTGAAAAGAAGCCAATCAGTGGCAAAATAGCTTAAAATCTCCATATATGGAGAGAGATTTTATTCCACCATTTGCTGTATATGCCTGATACAAAGTATCCTATGGGTTGTGATAGTTTTATTCTAAAACTGTCTTATCAGTTTTCATGGTTCCTTCCTTTAAAATTTACAGGTGAAATCCTAGGCTGGTACTTCTAACTTTATTAAAACTTTGCCCATTGGTGACCTCTTGCTATTGAGAGTGTCATCAAATGTTCTACATTCAGCTCTCCCCATATTGCATATTACTATCTTTTCTTTAAAGACTTCATTCTCCCTAATTACATTTCTTTGACTTAGCCTTTAGCCTGTCCTCAATAGGGCTCAAACAGTTAACCTTCCACAATTCACGTTTTCTGCAAAGGGAGCCAAATAGATATTTTCATTTGTTCATTTTCTATAGGAAGAATCAAAACTGCATTACTTTAATGTCTTACATTAAATGAGTTCAAATTAAAATGGTCATCAAGTTCCCATTCACATTTGGCAGGTTGATCTCATCTAGGATCTTGATACATATCTTTGCTTGCTGATCTATCTTTGTTGAGATCTCCTAGAATCAAGATCTTCAACCTTCACATTGTTGAGATGCCTCAGCAGCACACATAGACAGTACATCCCTCCTGTACTATCTCCACTACACCAGCCCCTGGTTCTGAATTACAACTTCTAGCGTATGTCGACTCTGGTTTACTAGGCTTTAAAAGGTAGTTCTTGCTTACTGTACATTACAAGTTGTTTTCCCCTTCCATCATTGGGACTAGTTTTTAAGTTTACTGGTACTGACTTATACAAATTCCTTCTTGGCACTCGTAACCGCACTGTGAAACTGGCTGCTGTGCAACTGAGACACCAGCATATTGTAAGTGTCAAGTCGCAGGTTGAAAGTGCTCTCACCTGCTAATTCAGCCTGTGGAAACTTCTGCATCACACTCTTTTATAAGTAGACACAACATGCATCCTTTGGTTAAGGCCTATTTTTAATTAATAATTTGGCACAGATTGGCAGATTGTTCATAGAAAAGCCCATGGACACCTGATATTTTTACTTTTTTAAGAAGCTAAAGGATGTTCTATTCCTCTTCTCTATTTTACTAATCAAACTCAGATTTTTAAAACTGGATTTCACTTTATTTTGAACTTGTATTTGATAATACAAACATTTTTTTCTTGTTGGTAACAATTGGTTTTGAAGTCACATTAGCATTTTCTTACAGTATGCTCATGAAAACACCAGTCGTTCAATTCCAGAGTGTCTGGATCTTGATTTAGTTATACGTTATCACAAACATCTGTAGCAGTGAAAGTAGATGACCAATTAAATGTAGATCAAAAAAGATTACCTTTGATTTAAAGAATAGATAATTCTGTTAATTTTAAAGGAATAACAGTACAATATTTTTCACATATGGTCTTGCAACTTGCCTTTTAAATGGCAGCAAGTGGGCAGAACTAAGTTTCACATCTAGAAGAAAGTGTTGTACTCACAGGCCCTTATAAATAGAACTTACCTTCCCCTCCTATTTGATATTTAGACAGATACTAGGAAAGACAAGGACACTTGGAATATAGCAAATTGTTTTTATGTTCTCAACGGGGAATAGCTAAATCCAGTATGTTAGATACTTATTAACATATCATGTGCTATAATCAGAAGAGACCTTATGTCTGTGTATATTCAATTATTGAGCCAAACACCTTTTGCAAAATGCAACTCCTGTGAACCTTGGAGCCAGACAAAGTCCAGTAAATTATTTCCAAAACTGGAGTATCACAGCCAGCAATGGTCAGAAAGGAAAGCTCTTTTAGATTATTTTTAATGCTAAAAGCAGATATCTCAGCAGAAGTAGTAAGAGAAGACCTGTATCTCACTTTAGGTTCTGACTCAACACCCAAATCTTCTGAATGAGGTTTTCTTTGAAAGGGAAGACGAGGAAAACATAACTTTGGACAACCAAGAGAAGACTTTTACTCCCATTGTCCTGTGTCAGAAGCAAATGGAGTGGGTGCCAGGAAAGAAGTCTGCAGAAGTACAGGAGATCTCAGCCTCACTGAGGTCTTTTATAACTAGCTCTTTTCCTGAAGAGGTGGCTAGATGGGAAAGCCAAATACAAAGTGATATGCAGAGAAAATCCACAAAGTGCGTGGAGCTGCAGGCTGCTTCTCTATCGGGCCAGTCTCAAGGTAGGATTCTTGTGAAAGCCAGTAAAGAAGGGAATATATGCCCTATTTTGAGGAATCTATGATTTCTTTTGGTTGCCAAAAAATTAACTCCGCTCAGCTGATGGGATGTAAAGGGTTAATGTTTTATAACAATATATTGATTGTCTGTTTGTAAACAACACTGCAACTTCATTTCACTGTTTAGAACTATTGAGACATCTGGAATGAAAGGGTTACAGTTCATCTTTTAGAGCTGAAGAGTAAGAGAGATGGTTGAAGGTGGTCAAGGTCATATGCATCAGATTAAAGTTTGCATATACACAGGCATTGGCTGTAGAGGAACACAACTGAGATCCCTTGTTACTGGGAAAATATGCTGCATTTTTATTTATAAAAGATTCAGTGTGACTACACTGGTGAAGCTGGAAGCTTTTCTGTGAGTTTTGCTTTCCCATGCAGCTCTCTGTAATAAGTGCAAGGGGGAGAAGATAGATATATTACCCCACTGTATCACCATGTATGTTATTACGTATTTGCTATAAATGACAAAGTTGGAGAACAGAGATATCCCTGTAAAGTGACATGCAAACTGTGAATAATATTAGGATAATTTAGAGACTTGTAAAGAATCAAAGGCTTTGAGTGGTTCACAAATATAATGGTACTTTCAGAATATTCACATGCTGACGCCAACCTTAATAATTCAGCAGTGCTGGGAAGGAAACAAAGTGAAGGGGAGCAGATAAATGTGAATTCCCTCTCCTCTCATTTTCTTTATTTTTCTTTCACTCTAATTATTTGTGTATATTACCCTAAAGCCTAGAGGTCAGCGATCAAGTCCTCACTTGGCTAAAAATGGCCTCTGTCCCATATATTGAGACGCAACTGGTAGGTACAAAATGGGGATCAGGAGGAGGGTATAAAGTATCTTTGAGATGATTATGTAAGCAGCCACAGCACATCAGTTACCTTGCCATTAGCCAGCCTTCTTTTTTAAAATACAATACTTTGGACAGCCTTTCTGGAAATAGACAGCTACATCTTTAGCCATTACAAACTTGCGAAATATCCAGAAACAACAATGTCCTCTAGAACTGATTGGTTTTTATTTATTTGTTTATTTGTTTTAAGCAGGAAAACAAAAACCTCACATTAATAAATTCATAGATTTTTATGGCCAGAAGGGACCAATAGATCATCTAGTCCGACCATATCACAGGCCATTAAATTTCACTCAGGTATCTGTGTATTGAGCCCATATCTTGTGTTTCACTAAAACATGTCTTCAAGAAAGGTACATAGTCCTGACCTGTAGACATCAAGAGATGGAGAATCCACCACTCCCCATTGTAGTTTGTTCCGTTGGTTGCTCACTCTCACTGTTAAAAATCTGTATCGTATTTCTAATTTTAATTTGTCTGGCTTCTGCTTCTGGCATCGGTTCTTGTTATTCCCATCTCCATTAGCAAAAACCCTTTCATACCAGGTATTTTCTTCCCATGAAGATACTTACACAGTGTAAACAAGTCACCTCTCAATCTCCTTCTTGATACACTAAACAGATTGAGCTCTTTCAGTCTCTCACTGTGAGGCATTTTCACCAGCTCTTGAATCATTTTTGTGGCTCTTTTCTGGACAACAATTTTTCAACATCCTTTTAAAAATGTTAACACCAGAACTGTACACAATGTTCCAGTATCAGTCTCACCAATTCTGCATACCGAGGCAAAATCATCTCCCTGCTCCTACTTGCTACTCTCCTGTTTATACATCCAAGGATCACACTAGCCCTTTTCTGCCATAGCATCACACTGGCAGCTCATATTCAGTTGCTTGTTCACTATATTCCCCGAAATCCTTTTCAAACTCACTGCTTTCCAGGATACTATCCCCAGGGCCGGCTCTACCATTTTTGCCAACCCAAGCAACAACAACAACAAAAAGCTGCTCAGACTGCCGTCCGAACTGCCGAAACAAACAAACAAACAAAAGCTGCTCGGACTACTGCCCGAACTGCCAAAGCAAAACAAAACAAAACAAAAAGCCACTCGGACTGTGCCGCCCCAAGAATGGACGGAATGCTGCCCTTTAGCATGTGCCGCTCCAGGCACGTGCTTCCTCTGCTGGTGCCTGGAGCCGGGCCTGACTATCCCCCGTTATATAGATACGGCCTGCATTCCCTAGATGTACAACCTTGCAACTGGCTGTATTAAAAAGCATCATTTGAATGGGCCTACTTTACCAAGTAATCCAGATCACTCTGTATGACTGCCATGTCCTCATCATTATTAATCCCTCTACCAGTCTTCTGATCCTCAGCAAGTTTTATCACCAGTGATTTTATATTTGCTTCCAGATCATTGATAAAAATGTTGAAGAGCAAGTTCTTAATCCAGTTAACATGCTCTTTATTTAATAGTATAAATAAATAGCACTGTATAGTGCAAATAATATAATGTATAATAATAAAATAACATTGCATAGTGCTATTTTTTTAATCAGAATGTTGTCCTGGTACTAAGTCAAACAACTTACTAAATCTTAAGTATATTACATTTATGAAGTTACCTTTATCAACCAAACCTGAAATCTCATCAAAATATAAAATCAGGTTTGTTTGACACTAACCATGGCTACTTTCACTCAACGTGACTCAATGAAGATTAAGAAAACATCAAAACAAAAAAGAACAAAAGTAAGATATCCATGAATATTCCCAGTGTATGTATCTCCTCTGACATCCTGAATTAAAGTGAACACAAAATGGCAGCCTGTCTTGCAGACAGCACAGCCCTTACATGTTTAAAGGTGCAATACACAGCAAGCAAAGGGATATCAGTTACACTGCTAAATACACCACAGTTGGATGGAGAAATTCCAGGAACTGCCTGATGAGAGAAGAAACTTATTCCCCCAGCACTGGGTGATATTTTTGCTTCTTCAAAAAATATGAGTGTTCTGTACTGTGTACAAATATAGGATGAGTTGCTATAGGTCTCTATCTGATGTATGCATTTATTTATCTATACATGTTGGGAAAGTAGAAAGACCAAAGATAAGAGCTTCTGCTAGATCACTGAGGATTTCCTGCTCCAAACTAGGGCCCCATTTCTGTCACTGCATGAACACAAATGGACTTTCATCAGGGATCCATCATTATAGTTTTGGGGCATAAGTTAAGACCTCCTGCAACCTACACTATAGCTTGCTTCACAGTGAAGTAAGTTCTGCTCCACATTTCCAGTTGCAGATCAAGAACAAAATAAAACACCCCCCACCACTACCACCACCAAACCAACCAACCAACCAATGTTTTTATGGGAAACAAATGAACTTTTTCAGCCCCCTTTATGAATAAGTCTGACGTGCTGCATATTTTCCCTATTTTCCTCAGAACCAGGAGGAAAAGTCTTTCTATTGAAATGCTAATGGAGGAGTAAACTGTATAATAAGACTGCATCCCCTCTGGGCCTACATATAATTTACACATAAAATGAAATTGCACATGGCCTTGTTTCATAGCATATTTATTTAATTATCATTCTTAAAAAGCTTTTTTCAATTAATTTTCAATATTTAAAAAAGGAATAAAAATGTCAATTTATCTGTGTACCTGATAATTAAATATAGTTTGGGGAATAATTACATTATCTAATAGCAGAAATTTGTCCAGCTCTAATAACTAACAGTTAGCAATGATTTTGCTAATTTCTTTCTTCTCTGAGGACTCTAATTCAGTAGAAGTTCAGACTCTGCAGGTGTCAGTCACTCTACTCTAATGGTACCATATCTTGAGTCAGAAATGACTGTCTCTTCCCTGAAAAGGAAAGTTCTCCCTGTTAAACCCATCTCCATCTTTGTAAACAGATCCATGCCGTCCTGCCTTCCTCACAGCAGGTCACCTATGCAAGATGGGCAGTTCTGGCCCTCATGGTACACAGAGAACACAGCTCTGTTGCATGGGTAAAAAGGTGATATGTTATTGAGATTGCTGGATATAGCTATCCCTGCCATAGTTCACAAACTCAGCATCACCTGTGATACCTATTGTCACCACAAGGGGGCCCAAATGAAACTATGTTGACTCATCTCTTGCCCAGTCTCTCCATTTAAGTCACAGCTTGGACCAAACAGTAGTGGAATGGACTTCTGACCTCAGTAGACTTCACTAGCATCTAGCGTTCGGAGCAGAAGGAGTGGTCTGATGCTAACAGACCACTGCTAGGAAGAGTAATGCTTATTTCAAAAGTGCTATTATATTCTCATAATATGACACAGCTTCCCAGCTGTGTAGGCATTCAGTCAAGAGTATGTGTTAAATGGATTGTGGGCTCAACCCCATTTTGCAAGGAAGGCAGCAGTTTGGGTGGATAAGACTAAACAAGTTTGTGTTTGACTACCTAATGAGAGGCAGTTTCTGTTTATCACAGCTAGCCTAGAGCACTTTGTTCTTATGGATAAGGCTGTATGTATTAAAACAAACAGGGAAGAAGTAGCATAATTCATTTTCCCATTAATGGAAAGACTGAGTACAGTATGCTTTGGGGCAATCAGAGAGTGTAAGGGAAAAGGGATATTGACAGATCAATGCCAATGCTTCTCAGTAGGCTTTTCCTGAATCACAGTTACTGCTTTCAAGTTACAGTCCAGTCTCTTGCTGCCTCTTTCTAGGAACAAAACTAGGATAATGGGCTTTCAGGTCAAGCACTTAAGTAAATGTGTTCCTTCAAGTGTCTAGCAAGGTAAAGCTCAGACTTTCTTCAGCCCACCAAATTTCTCAAAGCAAAAGCCTAGCTTCCTCAGCCAATGCTTCCCACAGGAATGTGAAGTGTGTCTAAGACAAAGTTCTTACAAAGAAATGCTAGTCTTTCCCTCAGCCATGTAGGGAGGAAGCCTACACTCTGCAAACCTTTTTCTCCTTGTGCCTTCCCTGCTTCTGGTTTATATCACTTCACCCTCTAGTTAATTAGACCTGTGCTGACAATTAAGCTTGTTCACATTCCCCTCATAGAAGGCCTTCTGTCCAATTAGACTGGTTGTCCCATTATACTCAGCCAGCAGATTAAGTGGCTGTCCTCTTCAGTCTCAACAACTTCTGTAGGGATGCCTAGTAGTAAGAGGTTTAGGGTTTTTAACTCCTAGGCTGGTAGGGATTATGGAACAAATCACTTCCAATACTCATACTGTCAGGCAAGATTGCAGGCCAACCTGGCAGAGGAAGAAAGAGAGTCCGTTACCTGGCCAGAGGAGTATCCAAAGGAGAGTGGAAATTTTATGACTCTGTTGCTACTGTGAAAGTTGGAAGGTGGTGACAAACATCCTCCACATCAGAGATGTCATGTGAAGAAGAAGAAGAAGAGGCTGCCAGAGGTGGTGTGTGTGTCATGCACTCTTTCATAAAACCATAGATCAGTCCAGTCAATGGGAGTTAGGGCCCAGATCCTCAAAAGTATTTAGGTTCCTAAATTCCATTAAATTACTGGAAGTTAGGAGTCTAAATACCTTTGAGAATCTAGGTCTAGGCTCCTAATCAGTTAAGGGACTCTTGAAAATCCCAGTAGGAATCTATCTATAATGTTAGGTGCCTAAATACCTTTGAAAATCTGGTCCTAACTACTTTGTGTGACAGTGAGCAGTGTTAAGTCTCTGTTGCTCATGTGAGCAATATTTAGCATGGACATGGAAGCCATAGGCACCCAATGTGGACAATATAGCTAGGTACTTAATTGCTAGCTAGGTACTACACTGCAATAATGTCTCAAAAATAAATGTGGCTCCAGCACTTGTAAGACAAACTACATTTCATTGTTAGAGATAGATTAGATGTGCAGGGCAGTATAAAGTACTAGTACTATGTGCAGGGCAGTATAAAGTACTAGTACTAGTAGCTTATGCTCCAAAACGTCTGTTAGTCTATAAGGTGCCACAGGATTCTTTGCTGCTTTTACAGATCCAGACTAACACGGCTACCCCTCTGATACTTAGTACTATGTTAATTGTGGGTGAACCTCAAAAGTTTCTAATGCATCAAAATGCAGAGGGATTTTGTTTTTCTGTTTACCTCACACATCCAAAGAATGGTGCCCAATGGTTAACCCTTTATATATATATTTTTAAAATGAGTTATAGTTTAGATTTAGAGAAGCAAAAAGATAAGAAAAAGCAAAAATAAAACCTCCCTGGGACAGCACAGTTTGTCTCTATAACATGCTGCATCCACTTTGCATCATAAAACGGTAGCTTCCCTCTGTATACTGCCAATCCTTGGACATGTAAAGGTCCATTACAAACATAAGTGTATTAATTACATACTGGAGCTACATACATTACCTGCCCTAATCCCAATTCCACTTCAACTCATCTAATTGCTTCAGCTATAGCAGAGTTACATACCCAAGGTCTTAATTCCAGCAGCGTCTATCTCAAAGCCAATTACTGCATCCAGCCATCCAATGGGTGAGCCTTCATATGTCAATTCATCTCTCTGTGCCTGTTTCACTTCATTCCCCTTGTTTAAAACTCTGCTTAAATTTGGGTCATTAATTGTTATTATTTTCAATACTGCTAAACTGGGTGGTCTGCTTATGGAATTCTATATGGTAGTATGGATGGTATTTCATTTCTTAACAGCACAGACCTGAATCTAGAGGAAAAAGTTGTGGTTGAATAAACCATGGAGAAGGAAGGTGGCCTGGGCTGTGAGTGTTCCATAATTAGTTTAGGAATGAAATGGACACCAAGCATGGGAAATGTATTAGGATGTGTTATTCTGGGCAAAAACTTGTCTGCTCTGTGCCTCGGTTTCCCCGTCTGTAACATAGTTCTACATGGTGAGCTGGTTAAAAAATGTGGCAAATAAAAAAAAATCACATACTTCCAACTAGCTCTTGTTATAGTGATTCTTACTCATCTGTGTACAGGGTTGTGAGCAGTATAGTTGAAAAGTACTGAATTGACTCTCAATATTACTATCTATCATCAGTGGCCCAAAGCAAGTTCTGGAAGCTATTACTGAAAAGAATTCACATTGATTTTCAGACAGTATTTTGGGTATTTATTACTTTTATGTATTATTAATTGTGATTTAGGGCCTGATCCTGCTCTCAGAGAAGTCAGTGCCAAAATTCCAATTGACTTCTGTGGCATCAGATCAGATCCTTAGATTAAATGGGGCATGGAGAACGTCTGTCTGGATTTGTACAGTGCCAATCACACTGTCAGTGCATACCAAACTAAAAGACAAACCATCCCGCTGTTCTCATTGTGATTAGTACAGCACAACAATAGTCCCAATCCTGCAAACATTTACATACATGCTTAACTTTACTCTCACCTGAGTAACCACACTGAAGCCAATAGAACTCTTCTTCTGCTTAAAGTTAAGGATGTGCCCAAATCTTTGCAGGATTGGGATCTTGTTAAAAACATAATAAATTGTTGTAGAGTCATTGATTCCAAGACCAAAAGGAACCATGTGATCATCTAGTCTGACCTCCTGTATGACACAGGCCATAGAACTTCCCCAAAATAATTCCTAGAGCAGATCTTTTAGAAAAACATCCAGTCATAATTTAATAATTGTCAGTGATGGAGAATCCACCACAACCCCTGGTAAATGTTCTAATGGTTAACTACTTTTATTGTTAAAAATGTATGCCTTATTTCCAGTCTGAATTTGCCTATCTTCAGCTTCAAGCCATTGGATCATGTTATACCTTTCTCCAATAGATTGAACAGCCCATTATTAAATATTTGTTCCCCATCTAGATAATTATAGACTGTAGCCAAGTCACCCCTGAACCTTCTCTTTGTTAAGCTAAATAGACTGAGCTCCTTCAGTCTATCCCTATCAGTCATGTTTTCTAATCCTTTAATCATTCTTGTAGTTCTTCTCTGAACCCTCTCCAATTTATTAGCAACCTCCTTGAACTGTGGATACTAGAACTGGAAACAGTATTCCAGCAGCAGTCACACCAGTCCCAAATAGAGAGGTAAAATAGCCTCTCTACTCCTACATGAGATTAGATTGTTTATGTATAAAAGGATCACATTGGCCTTTTGGCCATACTGACATGCTGGGAGCTCATGTTCAGCTGATTATCCACTATGACCCTCACCCCATATTTTTCAGAGTCACCATTTCCAAGATAATTTCCCATTGTGTATGTCTGACCTTCGTTCTTTGTTCCTAGATGTATACATCTACATTTTTCCACATATTGTTTGCTTTCACCCAGTTTGATCATACTGTATTCTGTATTTCTGATAAGAAAATGACCATAAATACCCTCCTTAAAATTCAAAGAGAATATAACTAACATAGGTGTGTATGTTCATTTCTGTGAATTACTGAAAATATCCAAGCATGTCTGTTATATAATGTTCTTCACACATTCAGGGTATGTCTACACTGCAATTGGAAGTGTGATTGCAGCATGTGTAGATGTACCTGAATTAGCTTTGATCTAGCTAGCATCAATACTAATAGCAGGAAAGATGGTATTCCCTCAGGTGGCTAGCCCACGCTGAAATCCGTGCTGCGGTATCTTCATTGATGTTAATACTTGCACTAGCTAGATTAAAGCTAGCTTGGGTATGTCTACATGTACTGCAATCACATCTCTGACAGCAGTGTAGACATATGCAGATAAACTGGTGTAATTTATCAGGGATCTGTTCACAGAAATGAATGATTATTGAATTATACACAAAAATAAGAACATTAATTACGGTATCTTCTATGCTGTCTGAGACTGATGGTGGGTCACTTTCACAGAAAGGCATTGGAAACGTGTTCATAAAGAAGACAAAGTAGACACTCTTTAGCTTTTTTCATTAACTTAAAGCTCAGCAATTCTCTGTCCTTTGTAGAGTATTAGCAATAGTTACAATACTGCCTTGAACAAATTAAAATTTAAGAACAGCTATTCTATTATGTCTTCTCAGAGGGTTAGCTCCAAATAATGTTTCATCGAAACTATGTTTTAATCTTGACTCTTGTTAAAAATAAAATACTGAGTACTGTTTTGGCTCTTAAAGCTATGCTACATTAAAAGTCCATCTAAATGCAAGCAGTTTGATTAGTTCCTATAAAAATTAAATTTACTCCAACTATCATAACACAATTTTGTAGTCTAGCTTTATCTTTAGGAACGACAACACCACTGCCAGGTCTCAGTGGACATTGTTGATGGAAGACTTGAGGCTGATTCTGCATGGTTAATATAGAAGAGATAAAAATGGACAACAATCACCTAGCGTCAAGCAAGAAAAGATGATCCTTCCTTTCCCCTTGTCCCCATCACTACCCCAACTCCACTGCAGATTGGCAGATCAGTGCAGAGGGCAGAACATAGAAAAATGAGGTGCATGGGAGGTTTGAGATGCGGAATGAGGAGGATGTGCCAAGAAGCAAAGAATGATGGCGTTGAGAAGGTTCAGGGTTAGAAAATGGCCTAAGGTGGGGAAAAGTGGAAAGAGTTTCTAGGGCAGCGGATCAAAAATGTGTTGATGAAACATTTTTTGAACGTAAAATGACTTTTGATAGAACAGCAATTTTTGTGACACAATTTCAATTTTTTGAACATTTTGGGGTTTTCTTTGACAAAAAAAAATAAAAACCAAAACTCTTTGGTGCTGAAAATTGGGAAAAAATTTTTTTGCAGTTGCAAGGTGTTCAATGTATTCATTTAGCTCTGTCCTCCCTGCTACCCATATGCTATTCTTTTCCCCCTCAGCTTCCCTGTGCTGTCTCAGCTCTGCCTCCACTTCTGCTGCCCTGTGCTCTCCCAGAGCTGTTCCCCACCAGCTCTGACATGCTCTCTCAGCTTCAACTTCTCCTGCTCCCAGGGGCACCATTTCAGAATTTGGTTGGGAGGGAGCAACTTTAACCATGATTCCTGGGGCTACTTAGGCACTTGAAAACTCTAGTTTTTTTTACAGAGAACTTAGCAATTAGCTGACAGGAGCCCTGTATCTAATTCTTTTATAAAAGAAGGAAAATCAAATAAATATTAGACCCACTTATCTCTAATAACCACAGGTTTTGACATTGTGGCAAGTCACTTAAGGGACACTGGCTAGGTTTAAAATGTTAATGTATATTCTTACCTTATTACTAATGCTTTGGAGAGAGAGAACCCACCAGGACTCCTGAGTTCTATCCCAGGTCTGGGAGGAGAGCAGGGTCTAGTGCATTACAGCGGGGAACAGATACACCTGGATTCTATATAAGAACATCAGAATGGCCCTACTGGGTAAGACCAATGGTCCATCTAGCCCAGTATCCTGTCTTCCAATGGTGGCCAATGCTAGGTGCCCTGGGGGAATGAACAGAACAGGTAAACATTAAGTTGCCCTGTTGCCCACTCCCAGCTTCTGGCAAACAGAGGTGAGGGATATGCAGAACATGGTGTTGGATCCCTGCCCACCCTGGCTAATAGCCATTGATGGCCCTATTCTCCATGAACGTATCTAGTTCTTATTGGAACACTGTTATAGTTTTGGCCTTCACTCTGGCAAAGAGTTCCACATGTTGACCGTGAAGAAATTCTATTTTTTTTTGGTTGTTTTAAATCTGGTGCCTATTAATTTCATTTGGTGACCCCTAGTTCTTGTGTTATGTGAAGGAGTAAATAAACACTTCCTTATTCAATTTTTCTACACCATTCATGAATTTATAGACCTCTATCATATCCCCCTTAGTCATCTCTTTGCCAAACTGAAAAGTTCCAGTCTTTTTAATCTCTCCTCATACGGAAGCTGTTCTATACCCCTAATAATTTCTGTTGCCCTTCTCTGTACCCTTTCTAAATCCATTGTATCATTTTGAGATGGGGTGACCAAATCTGCATGCACTATTCAATATGTTGGCGTACTGTGGATTTATATAGAGGAAATATGATATTTTTCTCGTTATCTATCCCTTTCCTAACGATTTCCAATATTCTGTTAGCTTTTTAAATTGCCACTGCACATTGAGCAGATGTTTTCAGAGAACTATCCACAATGATTCCAAGATCTCTTTATGGACAGGTTCAGCTAATTTAGACTCCATCATTTTGTATGTATAGTTGAGATTGTATTTTGCCAAGTGCATTACTTTGCATCTATCAACACTGAATTTCTTCTGCCATTGTGTTACCAGTCACCCAATTTTGTGAGATCCCTTTGTAACTCTTCGCAGTCTGCTTTGGACTTAACTATCTAGAGTAATTTTGTATCATCTGCAAATTTTATCACCTCACTCTGTACCCCTTTCTCCAAATCATTTATGAATATGTTGAATAGGACTGGGCCCAGTACAGACCCCTGAGGCAGGGACACTACTATTTACCTCTCTCCAGTCTCACCTTTTATTCATACTCTTTGTTTTCTATCTTTTAACTGAAGTGCCTGTCAGTGCTTTCAGGATCATCTAATGACCCTTAATTTACTTTAATGATAAGTCTTTTGTTATCTTAATCACCCTGTCTCTTGTTTATAAACAAACTCCCTGCCTCAAAGGCTGTGCTGCTCCCAGTTTAGAAACTCATCTCATATCACCCTCGAGCTCAGAGATGGGCAAACTTTTTGGCCAGAGGGACACATCTGGGTATGGTAGGCCATGCATGTTCATGAAATTGGGGCTGGGGTGCAGGAGGGGGTGAGGGCTCTGGTTGAGGGTGCGGGCTCTGGAGTGGGGCCAAAATGAAGAGTTCAGGGTGCAGAGGGAGCTCCAAGACAGGGAAGGGGGTTAGGGTATGGGGGGGGCGGTGAAGGCTCCAGCTGGAGGTGCAGGAGCTGGGGTGGGGCTGGGGATGAGGGGTTTGGGGTGTAGGAGGGTGCTCATAGACTCATAGACTCATAGACTTTAGGGTCAGAAGGGACCAATATGATCATCTAGTCTGACCTCCTGCACAAAGCAGGTCACAGAACCATACCCATCCACTTCTATAACAAACCCCTAACCTATGTCCGAGTTATTGAAGTCTTCAAATTGTGGTTTGAAGACCTCAAGCTGCAGAGAATCCACCAGCAATGGCAATCAGCTAAACCCTGAGCATGTGGGCAAGACTCACCAGCCAGCACTCAGGAAAGAATTCTCTGCAGTAACTCAGATCCCATCCCATCCAACATCTCATCACAGACCACTGGGCATACTTATCTGCTGATAATCAAAGGTCAATTTCCAAAATTAAGCTATCCCATCATATCATCCCTTCCATAACCTTATCAAGCTTAGTCTTAATGCCAGATATGTCTTTTGCCCCCACTACTCCCCTTGGAAGGCTGTTCCAGAACTTCACTCCTCTAATGGTTAGAAACCTTCGTCTAATTGCTCCAAGCTGGGACTGAGGGGTTTGGAGCATGGGAGGGGACTCCAACTGGGACTGAGGGGTTTGGAGTGTGAGAGAGGGATCTAGGCTGAGGCAGGGGATTGGGGCACCAGGGGGTGAGGGTTCTGGCTGGGGGTGCAGGCTCTGGGGTAGGGCTGGAGAGGAGGGGTTTGGGGTGTAGGATGGTGCTCCATGCTGGGACCGAGGAGTTCAGAGGACAGGAAGGGGATCAGGGCTGGGGCAGGGGATTGGGGTGTGGGAGGAGTTCTGAGGTGCAGTCTCTGGGCGGCAATTACCTCAAGCAGCTCCCGGAAGCAGCAACGTGTCCCCTTCCGGCTCCTATGCACAGCCATGGCCAGGCAGCTCTGCGTGCTGCCCCTGCAGTTCCTATTGGCTGCAGTTCCCGGCCAATGGTAGCTGCAGGGGCAGCGTGCAGAGTCCCCTGGCTGCCCCTATATGTAAGAGCCAGAGGGGGCACATGCTGTTGCTTCTGAGAGCCGCGCGGAGCAGTGGCATACATGGGAGCTCGAGGGCCAGATCAAATCAGCTGGTGGGCCGGATGTGGTCCGCGGGCCATAGTTTGCCCACCCCTGCTCAAGCTGTTGCAGTTAAGAACTCCGTCTGGGGCTAAAGTGAGTAGCTCTCCCTTACGAAACTTGGGGGTGGAGGGTAGAGCCTTCCCCTGCTCCCCCCCCCCATGGCATCCCTGCCTGCTCCCTGGTAGTCTCCCAGCTCTGTCACTTCCGCACCGCCCCACAGTTCCCCTGCATGCTCTCAGCTCTACTTTAGCCATTCTGCTGTCCCTCTACCATTTGGGGAACCTGTCTGACATGAAGGAAGCAATGTCAGAGGGTTGGAATGCTGTCCAGAATTGGGACTACTCATAGAAAAAAGGCATTCATCCTGTAGTAAGAGTTTGCAGGATCAAGTCCTGGTCAGTACTGATTTCACTGTCAGGCTGTTAGAAGACAGACCTGTTTTGTGTCTGCTGGATAAAGTGCCCTGGCCTATTTTAAAAACATAAGCCTTAGTACTGTGTTTATTTGCACAGTATGCTTTGAGTTGCCTACACTCTGAAAAAGAGGAAACACTGTTTGTAACACATATAACTTAGCAACTAAAATGAGACATATGAGGCTAAGCATTTCTCTTAGCTGGAAACTTTAGATGTACATGACAGCAAAATACAGGCTACTAACACAAGGGAGGAGCCACTGTAATTGCCTTTTGCTGTGATCTCTAGGTTTTCAATTGAAGGGATCATGTCTAGGGTTCTATGCTCCTTCTTTTCTCATAAGCTCTCAGCACTTAGAAGTCTTTTCTTCCACTCTTAATTTGCCTGGAGCAAGGCTTTTATCTAGACTTTTAGCCAAGAGGCACCTGCTGAAATATTCATTGGCAGAAATTGTGCCATGGGTGTTTTTCCCCATTTGTCCAGTTCTATGTCATTAAAATAAGATCGAGTGGGATGAAAATAGGATTTGACACAGAAGACTGGAATTCTTTCAAAACTTTATGTAATAGGCAATTAACCCTTTTCAGTGCAAGAATTTCAGTACTAAAGACTGCTGAATAGTAGCCCTTTGTCAATGGTCTTATCCCTTCTACATCACTTCAAAAATGGATTTTAGCATTATAACTCCACTTTGTGGGGGACTCACATATCCATTTTGATGGGTTTAAAAAGAAGAGACTAACTGATCTTTACCTAAAGGTGAGGGGCATCAGAGACCAGGAAATGGAGTCTTTAGAATTTCATCATGTACACTCAAAGTGTGTGTGGGTTTTTTTAATAGAGAAGATATAATGTTCTGATGATGGTTTAGATGATTCAAATAAAATTTATGGTTTGGATTTCGGCCTAGAAGTAAATACTGAAGCTTTTTAAAATCTCATGAGAGTACAATAAGATTGAATCAAACAGAACCACAGAAAAATAAAATTGAATCTATGTTTTTGTGTTATACCACCATAATAATATACCTAGATACCCAATTTGTAACAGAGGGAATCGAGGAGGGGGAGAAAAATAGTAAATCTCTAATTCAGATCAGTTGTGCATGGTAGCAGGTGAAATCTTGATTGTATTGAAGTCAATGGGAGTTTTGCTGCTGACTTCAATGGGACCAGGATTTCATCCAATATATTTAGAGGACTAAATTTAGGCCTGATTTTGTAGCCTTTACATACATGTAAATTCAAATGAGTAATGGAGTTTTCCTTGCAGGATTCTATTATCTGGAAAAGAGTAAAATAGTAACAATTATACTTGGTAATTTTTTGAAAACTTCCCTCCAGGGATCTGAAAGTAGGGTGGCCAAGTTCCCGGTTTTCGACTGGAAAGACCTGTCAAAAAGGGAACCTGACAGTGTCCAGGTAGATCTACTGACCAGACAACCAAAGTCTAGTTACTGTGGGTGGGGGAGGCGCTGCGTCATCACCCAACCGAGTTCCTACTCAGCCAGGGCCACCTCCTGGCAGCTGCAGCTCCCAGCCCTGGCAAAGCAGGTGAGTCCCTCCTGACTGAAGGGGATGGGAGGGGAAAAGCAGTGGGGCGGGGGGGAAGAGGAATGGATGAGGTGGAGTCTTGGGGGAAGAGGTGGGGCAGGGAAGGTTCCAGCACTCCTGCTGGAAGGTCCAGTTTTTAGATATTACCAAATTGGCAACTCTATCTCAAAGTGCTTTACAAACATTAATGAATGAAGCTTTATAACACTCTTATAGTAAAGTACCACTGTCCCTAACTGACAGATGAGGAAACTGAAGTACAAAGAGATGAAGGAATTTGTCCAAAGTCACACAATTAGTTTGTGAAAAACTCAAGAGTAAAAGCTTGGAGTGATGTTTTGTGTTGTGACTTTAAAAGACACACAATAAAACCTGCAGCCCACAATTAGGAGGAGTTACAGTGGCTTTAAATTGCCTTTGCACCCTCCTGATTCTGGGGTGCTCTGGGAACTAGATTGGCAGCTGGAATAATTTAGATAGCCTTAGGCGCCTCTCTAAGAGTATGTCTATACAGCACTATTTTTAGTGGACTTGCTTGACCAAAGCTAGCTCAGGTATGTCTACACGTGCTTCATTCCAATTGTAGACATCCTTAAGTTATGGCAGTGGGCTGCACTATGGATCACAGGACTGCCTGGAATCTTCACAGAGCTGCATACAGCAGATCCACCTCTGATCCACCTCTCCTCTCCCCAACCCTGCCCCGGTCTGCCTCCTATGCAGGACATGCAAGGAGGTGCTTGGAGGACAACTTTCCGGCTATCTTTTGCTGTGCCTGAAATGGGAGAATCCTCCCTCAGCCAAATATGTGACTTTGATTGCCCATGTTCACCAATCCAGCCTTATATCTGGTGTAAAGTGGCTGGAGAAGGGGAGAAGAATTCACCCCAGACTTTCTAGTTCCCAGTCCTGTGTTTTAGACATCTTTCTTCTTTATAATATCATTGTATCTGGTGACATTTTTAATAATCCTAGCTTATGAGGGAAAATAAAAACAAAAAACAGCTCCCCCTGACCAACTATATCACTGTTGAGAAGGTAAGGTTGGAAAATAAGGCAATCCAATATCCGAGGTAATGATAATGTAAAATGTTATAAGAGAAAATGAGGGATGTTTCTGACAGAGGAAATAATGGCCAAGATTCTGTTTTCAGCTACATCAATGTAAATACCCAAAGTAACTCCATAGATTTAAATGGAGTTATGCTGGATATACATTGGTGTAAACCGAGAATAGAATTTGGCCTCAGAATATCACTCATTATAATACAGTGAGACACTGGGGCCTGGAATGTTATTTTGCATAACATTTCCCACTGACCCTGGGCTAATTGGAAGCCATTTTTTCCTGCATGGCTAAAACAAGATATTTTTTAAAAAAATCCTTAAATGATTTAAAATGTAAGTTCCGAATACAAATATTATTTTTATATGAAGGCTCCTGAGATAGCTGTGTCCATGTACAAACATATCAAAATAGTCTATCAAACCAAATAGCGATGACAGCATTCATGCATGAGGAATTTAGATTTTGATAGTCTGGTCACTCTCACATGAATGGAAGAATATAAGTTTCACACAGCTAGTGAGAATAGAATACATCTGAGAGCCATTGAGTGGTGGAGAATTTAGCTCTGTTACAGATTACTCATTTATATAGGCCCCAGTTCATCAAAGCATTTAAATACACACTTAAATACATCCTTATTAAGCAAAGCATGTGCTTAAGGCCCATTGAAGTCAAGTTAAGCCTTAAGTGCCTTTCTGAACAAGGAGGGAATGCTGAATCAGGGTCCTAGGACTTTGGGTTGTAGCTGCCATACTCAGAGATCGCCCATGGAACTAAATGGGAGCTCTGCATGTGAAGCAGCTATACCACCGGGTTTAATGCTATAATGCATCAGACAGATTTGTTCCAGAATAAAGAAAAATGAAGTGAAAGAGGCCAGGGCAGGACACTATTTTGACTCATTCTGGACTTTACTAAGCTGAGAATAATATTTTTCTGATGATGTCTGAAATAAGACTTGATAATACATCTCTAGCCATTTGGGCTGAAGTCTGCCCTCAGTTACAAAGGTGAAATCCAGTGAATTTACTCCAGATTTACACCAGTATAATTGAGAGAAGAATGTTGCTCCCGGTGAGTAACAGATGGTTTTATCTTTCTTTGGTAACACAATGCTATATTCCTGTCTTTCTACAGTAAAAATGATGACAAGAGGACCTTTCAGAAACACATTATAATGTCCTGTCGCACAGCATTGTACATATAAACCCACATTCTGCTCTGAGTTACACCAGCATGAATTTGGAGTAACTCTGTTGAAGTTAATAGAGTTAACTCCAGATTCACAGCCACATCATTGGCAGATTTTTGCTCCTGGCTGCTTTTTTCAGGATTTTCAGCACCTGTAATGCTGTAGAAACAGTAGTGTGTATATTATTTCAAAAGTTAAAAAAACAGAATGCTGCTATGATAGAAACACAAGTGCAGCCAAGGGTGTTACAACGCAGTTCTTGATTACATCAGAATTGCTTAAGACAAGATGGACGGTTTCATTGACTTAATGCAGCTGTGGGATCTGAAAGACACTGATGAGAACAATGCTGGTACTTTCAACAATGTATTTTAAAACTAAAGTAAAAGCAGCCGTCTGTGTTTAAAAATGAAAAAAAGATGTCTATGCAGAGTGAGAAATTGCAATAAATGGCAAGCAAGACTTTAATGGATAAGCATCAAAAGTTTTTGTTTTCTAAAGCAAAACAAATAACTTGATAATTGTTTAACACCAGTACACAGCAGTCAGAAAATACCAACTATCTAATGAAATGGAAGTTGACATCCCTGATTAAACATAAACATGCCAATGAACTTTCCTCACAGAGCTATTCATCTATCTTCTGTGCAGCTTAACACACTGCGTTTGGAATAGGAGCTCCATTTAACCACTTAGGGCTACTCTCTCACAATGGAAGCATAAGGAGTTATGACTAGTAACTATGATTATGATAAATAAAAAGAGGATAATATTATCAAACTACTTTGTATCCCAGTAATAGGGCACAATTAGAGTTTTAAGGATTTGGCATGTGAGAGAATGATCTTGATTACAGGTGGATTTTA
This sequence comes from Gopherus flavomarginatus, assembly GCF_025201925.1. Taxonomy (NCBI): domain Eukaryota; kingdom Metazoa; phylum Chordata; order Testudines; family Testudinidae; genus Gopherus; species Gopherus flavomarginatus. The sequence goes on from NC_066621.1 coordinate 134,609,949, forward strand.
TTTGATATTCAAAATGTAATTTGTTTTGATTGGACATACAGGTCACATGATATGTTTCTAGTTCCTTGATTGCAAGAGCAGAATACCTACAACCAAGTTTCTGGTGCAAATCCTTATGTTACAAACAATATTTCTCCAAATATTCTCCCATATTTGCTATTCACTGTTTTTGTGACCACCTCGGTCTGTATTGTTCATGAAGTATTCTCAGACAACACACAAATGGAACAAGCACACCATCAGAATGAAACTTTTTAAAGTTCCCAGTGAATATTTTCATAAATATTTTGCAATAATCTCCCAGAGCGACTCATGATTTAAGATGTAATTCCAGGTTAGTCAGTTACCTAGGGATCCCTCCTGTCCCTTGATATAGGAGTGTTCTTGGAAGAAAGGAGGAATGGCTGGGGCATCTCTACACCTGACAAATCTGATCTTCTGGAATGACCTCTTGAAGCCTCAAGACTGCTCTAAGTTGTGCGTTATGCCACCTTTGACCCCTCTTTTCCAGTCCTATGTCAAGTACAGTTTGTCTAGACCAGACAACAAGGCCTAATAAACTGATCATAAAATTAAGTCTGATAAAATGCCTCTTATTAATAATGGTACCTGTTATCATTTATGTTGAATTTGTTGCCTGTTAAACAAATGTTGCCTGACATCATCTCTGTTTAATTTCACCCTTAACAATGGAAAACAATTAATGATAGTAGGCCACAAACCTGCTTCCATATTATTATTATTTATTTATTACTTGTGCAATGAGGAGCCCTAAAGATCAATTAGATACAACATACATTATTGCTTTTGGAGAAGCTCCTTGCCCTCGAAGCTGAAAAAAGAGAGCGAGAAGGAAGGAAAAAGAAATAATTTTCTCCCAGCAGGCAGCTGACCCCCCAAGAAATGTTTGTATCTCCTGCGGGTGGATCTGTGGGTCCAAGATCAGACTCCTGAATCATCTCAGAACCTATATGTAAATCTGTAGTAGAGATCATCCTCGAATCGAGGGATCACCGATGGCATTATTGCTTTTAATGTAGCAATGATGAAACCTGAAAATTGTGGCATGGTTTTGTTTTTTGTTTGTTTTTCTTCTTTTTTTTGTGGGGGATGTGGGGTATGCTTTGATAAGCTCTCCAAAGTTTGAATAGGTATCAGTATCTCCTGTAATTATCCAAACACCTTGGTTTTGCAAAAATGAATTGGAAAACTCATGGTACTAAGCTTTTTCAGGAGATTTCCAGTACTTCTCATTTGGGTTGGAAATGATCTGAGTAGTGTATTTGATCACCTCCAGATCTGGCCCCAACAAGATCCTGGCTGTGGAAAAGTAATTGTAGTCATATTTTTCAAACTTCAACAACACTTCCTGCTAGATTTGAATTTATCAGATTCTTCCATGCATAGTTGCTAGCTGGTCGGTTTATTCCAAGTTGAGGATTGATCCACTAGAATCCAAAACACAGAGTTTTCCCTCAGCTGACAAACAGAATGTACGGGTAGATCACTGCCTTAACAGCTCAGCACAGCATCTCACCCCAGCACCTTGGAATGGCCCACTCTGGCTTCAAGTGGCTTCCTCTGGGGAGAAGCAAGTGAGACAGAGTGGTGATGGGACAGATGCACCACCCACTTACCCACAATAAGCAGGGGGTGAATTTCCTGAAATGAATAATAAGATCTAAACCCCCTATGGACAACAGTGGGTGGAGCCATCCCATTAAAAACCAATAAAAAGAAGCAGGGTACCTGAGGCTATTTCAGAGTGCAGGACCTCTACACCTAGGCCCTGGCTTCTGGTAACTCTTCAGGGATCTGCATCTTCTGGGGTCTGAACCCTCATTTTGTTCCACAAAAAGTGAGGGCAAACCCATCATACTACAGAACTATCTGGGGAAAACTAGAGTCTTGATGCCATGATGTGCTGAGTACCTCCAGAAAGAGCCCTCAGTTTTGCTGAGAATTGAGGACACTTGGCACCATGTAGGATTGAGCCCCTGCAGAGAGTTAGCCTCCCCTTATAATCATGTCCTCCAGAATTCTCCCACAGAAGATGGAAATCTAGTCAACTGTATGTATTGTATATAAATATCTATGAACATTGAAAGGTTCCCCCTTTCCTCTTGCTTTGAATTTCTGTAGAATTTCCTTTATTCATCTGAATTCATGTGATGGTACTTCTCTAAAGTAGCAAAGATTTATCCAACTATTTTGTGTTTAAATATGGAGCTTGAAACTCTAATCACAATTTAATATGACTAAATACGTACATACTTTATGGTCAATCATCCAGATCTTTTACAAGGTCCCTTGGCTTCAGAATTACTAAATCTCAAATGGTACTGTATATGAGCCTTGTCTGACATGACATATATTGAAACAGACTGTGGAACGATCACTTAGAGATGAGAACCTTGTTACAGTTTTAGTGAACCAAAGCTAAGAGGCAAATTATTCAATTATAGTAAATTTACAGTAGCTTAATATTTGATAGAAGTGGTTCTTCTATCATCAGAGCATCGTATTGAAAACCCTTGAGCAGCAACATAGCTCCGGAAACTCAGAGGATGTTTTAGCTACTTATTAAGAAAATTCATCTATCTTGATCTTTTATGAACACTTTGGCTCTTACACCTTGTACAGTAATGATTGTGACATATTTTGCGTGTGCGTTGACTTTCTAAAGTAGCTTGTGTAGTGATCCACCAGAGGGAGCGAGAGGACAACATTTTGCCAGATAGTGGCAAGGGTTCAAGCCACATATTTAATTATAGAAAAATAATAGTGGATAATATCTGTGAGGCTGCAAATTCAGCACCTCCTTAGAACTTCCTTTGTATACTGTAAATTTCTAAGGCAGATAAAGCTGTTATCCTGTTTTAAGTTAATAATGTGACATAGTGTAACCTATTTAAGTTAAATAGGTTTGATTGGCCTGAGGAATTGCCTAATACAGGAATCCCATGAGACTGTAACTCGAGTCTTTGCAATCAGTTCAGTGTGAGTTATGTCTCCCTCTCATGGATAGTCCATATGAGGAGATATGGCCCTACTACTGCTATCAACAAATGGCCTTATTCCTTTAGTTCAAGTGATAGAGACCCATGCTTTGAAGACCTGATCCAGAATTCATTATATCAAAGACATCAAAGACCAGTGGACTGGGCCATTAATGGTCTCAGACTCAGTCTCACTGCAGAGTTTTTCTTATTAAAGCATGGAAAGCTTGTCTAACAATTACATTATATTTATTTAATCATTACAAAACACAGCAATAAGAGCCTGAAGTAAACATAAATCTGCCACATTCTGTTCTGAGCCTAGCAATCCAGAACTTCACCTTCTAAAATGGAGGATAACTTTTGATCTCTGCAGTCATATCCCACATCTTTCCACAACAATAACATGGCAATGATACACACCACCAATAGCACATGTTTGAGTCATAATTTACACTTGTGCCATATGTCAATCTGGAACATCACACTTTCAAGTGAGCACACTGATACCTGCTGGAGAGAAAGGTGTGAAAAAAAATCCCCATATGGCAACCATGTTATAATGATAGTGAGCAATCAGCTGTTGTGACTTGCACTGGATGTGCCATGTTTGTCTTTCTCCCAGAGGATAGAAGCGACTTCATCTGTATGAAATGCAAGCTGGTCTCCATACTGAAAGAAGTTTAAAGAACTGCAAACCCAAATATCAGATCTGAGGTTGCATCAGAGAAAATGAAGACTTCCTGAACAGAAGTCAGCATTTGGTACTGCAGGCACAGCATGCTGAAGAATCAGAGAGAGCAGTGCAGAATGGGGAAGAAAATTAGCAGCACGTGACCTCCACAAGAAAGAGGAGTACCCGTGTACCCCCAATGCAGATAGAGGTGAGAAACTGTTTTCAGGATCTCTGCACAGGTACTACAGTGGAGAATGGTTTGGAAGAGTCATCTGAGGGAAGGGATCAGAAAGAGACCCCATCAACAAGCAGGCATGGGATGCATTGTTCTAGAGATGGGGGTTCAACAACCACCGCTCCCAAGAGGAAGAGACGGGTGGTGGTGGTTGGGGACTACCACCTGAGGGGGATGGAATCGTCCATCTGCCATCTAGACTGGGAAACTCGAGGAGTGTGCTGCTTTCCTGGAGCTAGAATTCAGGGTGTGACAGAGTGTCTGCTGAGCCATCAGACCACTACCCTTTCCTACTTTTCCATGTGGGTACCAATGATACTGCCAAGAATGACCTTGAGTGGGTCACTGCAGACTATGTGACCTTGCGAAGAAGGATAAAGGAGTTTGAGAAGCAAGTCATGTTCTCATCCATCCTCCCTGTTGAAGGAAAAGGCCCACGTAGGGACCATTGAATTGTGGAAGTAATGGTTGGTTACCCAGGTGGTGTTGGAGAGAGGGCTTTGGATTCTTCGACCATGGGACGTTGTTCCAGGAAGAAGGATTGCTAGGAAGAGATGGGATCCACCTAATGAAGAGAGGGAAGAGCATCTTCACAGGCAGGCTTACTAACCTAGTGAGGAGGGCTTTCAACTAGGTTCGCCGGGGGATGGAGACCTAAGCCCTGAGGTAAATGGGAAGTGGGATAAGAGGAGGAAACACAAGGAGGAGGGTGCAGGGGAAGGCCTCCTGACAGGGGAAGGCCTTCTGATTCATACTGAGAAAGTAGGGCAATTGGCTAGTTATCTTAGGTGTCTGTACAAGAATGCAAGGAGCATGGGAAACAAGCAGGAAGAATTGGAAGTCCTGGCACAGTCAAGGAACTATGATGTTATTGGAATAACAGAGACTTGGTGGGATGACTCACATGACTGGAGCACTGTCATGGATGGGCATAAACTGTTCAGGAAGGATAGACAGGGAAGAAAAGGTGGAGGAGTAGCACTGTATGTAATAGAGCTGTATGATTGCTCAGAGCTTCAGTATGAAACAGGAGAAAAGCCTGTTGTGAGTCTTCGGGTTAAACTTAGACGCAAGAGCAACAAGGGTGATGTTGTGGTGGGCATCTCTTATAGACCACCAGACTAGGAGGATGAGGTAGATGAGGCTTTCTTGGGACAACTAACAGAAGTTTTCAGATCACAGGCCCTGGCTCTCATAGGGGACTTCAATCACCCGACATCTGCTGGGAGAGCAATACAGCAGTGCACAGACAATCCAGGAAGTTTTTGGAGAGTACTGGGGACAGCTTCTTGATGCAAGTGCTGGAGGAACTAACTAGGGGCCGTGCTCCTCTTGACCTGCTGCTCACAAACAGGGAAGAATTGGTAGGGGAATTGAAAGTGAATGGCAACCTGGGCAGCAGTGACCATGAGATGGTCAAGTTTAGGATCCTGAGAAAAGGAAGAAAGGAGAGCAGCAGAATATGGACCTTGGGTTTCAGAAAAGCAGACTTTGACTCCCTCAGGGAACTGATATGCAGGATCCCCTGAGACCTTAATATGAGGGGGAAAGGAGTCCAGGAGTCCTGATGTGCAGAAAGAATAGTAAATATGGCCAGCGAGTAACTTGGCTTAATAGATAAATCTTCAGTGAGCTTAAACACAAAAAGGAAGCTTACAAGAAGTGGAAACTTGGACAGATGACTACGGAGGAGTATAAAAATATTGCTTGAGCATGCAGGGATGTAATCAGGAAGGCCAAAGCACAACTAGAGTTGCAGCTAGCAAGAGATATAAAGGGTAACAAGAAGGGTTTCTACAGGTATGTTAGCAACAAGAAGACAGTCAAGGAAAGGGTGGGACCCTTACTGAATCAGGGAGGCAACCTAGTGACAGATGATGTGGAAAAAGCTGAAGTACTCAATTCTTTTTTACCTTGGTCTTCACAGACAAGGTCAGCTCTGAGACTGCTGCACTGGGCAGCAAAGTATGGGGAGGAGGTGAGCAGCCCTCAGTGGTGAAAGAACAGGGTAAGGATTATTTAGAAAAGCTGGACATGCACAAATCCATGGGGCTGGATGCGCTGCATCCAAGGTTGCTGAGGGAGTTGGCTGATGTGATTGCAGAGCCATTGGCCATTATCTTTAAAAATTTGTGGCTATCGGGGGAGATCCCAGATTATTAGAAAAATGCAAATACAGTGACCATCTTTTAGAAAGGAAAGAAGGAGAATCCGGGGAACTACAGACCACTCAGTCTCACCTCAGTCCCTGGAAATATCACAGAGCAGGTCCTCAAGTAATTCATTTTGAAGCACTTGGAGGAGAGGAAGGTAATCAGGAAGAATCAACGTGGAGTCACCAAGGGCAAGTTATGCCTGACCAACCTGATTGCCTTCTATGATGAGATAACTAGCTCTCTGTTTAAGGGGAAAGCTGTGGACATGATATCCCTAGACTCTCCCACAGTATTCTTGCCAGCTAGTTTAAAAAGTATGGGTTGGATGAATGGACTATTAGGTAGATAGAAAGCTGGCTAGATTGTCAGGCTTAGTGGGTAGTGATCAGTGGCTTGATGTCTAGTTGGCAGCCGGTATCAAGCAGAGTGCCCCAGGAGTTGGTCCTGGGGCTGGTTTTGTTCAACAACTTCATTAATGATCTAGATGATGAGATAGATTGCACCCTCAGCAAGTTCGCGGATGACACTAAGCTGAGGGGAAGAGGTAGATACCCTGGAAGACAGGGATAGGGTCCACAGTGACCTAAACAAATTGGAGAATTGAGCCAAAAGAAATCTGATGAGGTTCAACAAGGACAAGTGCAGAGTCCTGCACTTAAGACAGAAGAATTCCATGCACTGCTACAAGCTGGGGACCAACTGGCTAAGCGGCAGTTCTTCAGAAAAGGACCTGGGGATTACAGTGGATGAGAAGCTGGATATGAGTCAACAGTGTGCCCTTGTTGCCAAAAAGGCTTACAGCATATTGGGCTACATTAGTAGGAGCATTGCCAGCAGATCGAGGGAAGTGGTTAATCCCCTCTATTCAGCACTGGTAAGGTCAGCTCTGGAGCATTGCATCCAGTTTTGGGCCCTCCACTACAGAAAGGATGTGGATAAACTGGAAAGAGGCAAGCAGAGGGTAAGGAAAATGATCAGGGGGGCTGGAGCACATGACTTATGAGGAGAGGCTGAGGGAACTGGTCTTATTTAGTCTGCAGAAGAGAAGAGTGAGGGGAGATTTGATAGCAGCCTTCAACTACCTGAAGGGGGGTTCCAAAGAGGATGGAGCTAGGGTGTTCTCAGTGGTGGGAGATGACAGAACAAGGAGCAATGATCTCAAGTTGCAGTGGGGGAGGACTAGGTTGGATATTAGGAAAAACTATTTCACTAGGAGGGTGGTGAAGCACTGGAATGGGTTGCCTAGGGAGGTGGTGGTATCTCCATCCTTAGAGGTTTTAAGGCCAGGCTTGATTTAGCTGGGGTTGGTCCAACTTTGAGCTGGGAGTTGGACTAGATGACCTCCTGAGGTCTCTTCCAACCCCTAATCTGCTATGATTTTTCTTCTTCTATGTTTGTGCAAGTTCAGCAAAAAAATCCCCAAAGGATTTTCTGTTTTCGGTTTGAAGTTCTTTGAAAACTGAATGGCTCTATCACAGTCAGGCAAATGTAATTTTTCTGTGGATAAATCATGCTAAAGTAGCAAGATATCTCTACAATCCAGCAACTTCATTCATGAGGTTTGTCTGAGGACATGCTGCCATATGTGGTGTGCACAAAGGGAACCAAACTTAAAGCCACCATTGATGTGTTTGAATTACTGTTGTAAATGCTGCAGGTTGAGTGGTTATAGGAACTTAGGTTCCATTTCCTTAGTTAAAAGGCTACTTCTTGTAGGAAGAATGCAGGAGTGAGCAGAGTAAAAGCTGTTCTCTTCAAAATATCTGTGCCAGCCGGTTTCTTTTGGGAATGAAGGGTATCTAGTAGGGTACAACAAATGCTAAAAGGGAACAACAAAATTCCTGATTGTGCTCATTGGTCTTTGACCTCTGGATATAATTTTGGGCCACGTAGTCGAGTGATAATACTTTGGATTATCTAAATTATTCTTGATTCAAATTAATGGTAGCCTATCAGATCCAATGATAATACGTATTAGAAAGCACCATATTTATTTTTTAATTTAACCACATTTTATATTTGCTGCTGTGACATTTACACTGAATTGCAGGCAGGTTTTTTTTTTTAACCTACTAATCTCTTTTTTACTATGAATATAGCAGCAATACTGTAGAACAGAGTGCATGTTATTAATAAAAAACTACTCCAGCTCCTTACCTTTCTATTGTCTTTTTTATTAATGTGTGCACCTTAGGCTGGACGGAGCAAAAAGACACTGCATTGTGGAGAAGAAAGGGGAAAGCCTCCTTTACCTTTTAACCCTGGGATTGTCAATTTCTATCAGCAGTAGCAGGGTCTGACACTCTTAGGGTAGCTTTAACCTGATTTGCATACTGTGAATTCTTACAACAGCAGCATGAATTGTGACAGGGGCTAATTAGCATTTCCACCCCCTCTATTTGACTCTTTTATTTTTGACAAGTGCCAGAAACAATAGAGGAAGTTTAACTAAATCCAGATTAAAAAATCAGGCTCAGATTTTGGAAGTTAAAAAAAGAAGAAAAGATCAATAATCCCAGAGGGTTATTTCCATGAGTGACAGGGGAAGGGGAGGGATAATATAGCTCTGTCTATATCTATCTATCAATATATATAAATGTTCATGTCATTTTTTACTGTAAACAGAGCTGCAGTGAGGACACACACACGTTTGCGATTTTGTGACATTTCAGAATGATATATACAGTGGGTTCAAGCTCCTCCTTAAAGGACTCAATCCAACTCCCGGTGAAGCCAATGGGAATCTTTTCATTGACTTCAGTGGGTGTTGCATCAAGCCCTCAGTACCACAAAAAAACTCCTGACATTGAGCCATATGCTTCACTCATTTCCTAGCAAAGGGGAACATAAGCCAGCAGGGGTTCCAAACTGGAACTGGATCAGAGGCCATAGATGTGGAACATAGCACCTCCTCAACCATTATTTCCTCCACTCTTCGGACACCTCTCAAGAAAGCATATGGCATAGCTGGGATCCACTCGTGTTATGGGAGATGGTGACGCTGGATGCAGCTCTTCTACATCGCATATAGCCATGAGGACCTGGGAGACTTCCAACAGGAAATATGAACATAAGATCTATCTTCATTATTACTACTATTTATTATTGATATTATAATTGCCTCTAGAAGTTCCAACCAAACTCAAGGCCCTCATTGTTCCAGGCACTGTAAAAAATCAAGAGCCAGTTCTTCTAGACTGCTTACATTCTAATCAGACAATGGAGAGGAGGGAAGACAGAAGTACAGAGAGGTGAAATGACTTGCCCAAGATCACACATTAGGTCAGTGACACAGACAGGAATTAAATCTAAGTCTCCTTAGTCCCAAACCAAGGTCCTATCAACAGTGGCAGCTGATGACATTTTTGATAAGTGAGGCACAAATCACAAAATAGTTATTCCACCTCCGCCCAATGTATAATTTAATCACTATTAAATGTTTACCTTATTTATACTGAAGCAGCAGCAGGCAGACCCGGGAGCTGGAGTTGCCACTGCTGCTGCTACCTGACACATATGCTGTGGGACTGTACAACAGTCAGGAAACTGTGGAAGGAAGTAGACAGAAGACTGAAAAGTGCTTGGCTTCAGTAACCAAACCTCAGCTGAAAATGTTATCCTAGGTTCTGTGCCTACTATGTTTTGTGTGACTCCACCACAAAGACTGGTTCTTGAGGGCTGCGATGATTACCAAGAGCATGATTTTACAAAAATGGAGGAATAGATTTATGCCCAGGAGAGAGGAGTGATATTCAGACTTATCTGAGTTAGCAGCAAAAGAAAGAATAGCTTATTGATGTAGAGAGTAATTATTTGAATTCAAAGAAATTTGCACCTCATTTCTTGATATGTTTGGATAAAGAAGGCTGAGACAGCTCAAACAATGAGACTTTCATTCCCTTTGACTGCTCTGTTCCCCGCCCGCCCCTCATGGTCCCCTCATTCCTGTTTTTGCCTATTTGTGTTTGGTGTTCTTTTTATTATTATTAGTAGTATTATTAGTATTATTATTCCAACAGTAACATTTAATGTTTGTGTAATATTGTCTGATTTTGTGTTGTGTGGTCTTGCAGATTTGACAAGTTGTAAAGTTGCATGATTGCATAATGTTATTAGATATCCTGTAAAATGTGTGGTATTTGGTCACGTATACAAGCTGTAGGTCATTTATTTTTTGTATTTTGATTGTGTCTTTATGAAAATTAATTAAAAAAAAACAAAAAGAAATGAGGAAAGAAAGTACTTGAGCAAAACTCCAAGGTTGGGATGGGAGAAATTGCTGAAAGAAGTAGCCTGTGGTGAAATCCATCACCAGCCAAACTTGTGAGGGAGCCATCAAAAAAAATAGCTCCTGTATTACTAGTTTCATATCAATATATCAGGACAATAAGGATTCCCTTTGGAATGGTTCTTATCAGTGGGGTGCTTATTTAAGAGGGATGTTATGAAGATGACTTGATTGTAGAATCTTCTGGGGCTTGCAGGATGTTAGAAGAGGTCACTTAAGAACTTGCAAAGATATTCCCTTTACAACTCGCCTTTGCATATCTAATTTATTGCCTCGGTCAGCAAATTCTAAGTATGAATGAGGGAGCCATTGAATTCGGGTTATTGATGGAAAATCTGAACATTCACTGCAAACCTGAAAAGCTGAACCTGTAGCCTGAAGTCCTATAAATCACTGCAGGTGGAGAACGTGAGGTATCCTTAGCTGTCTCAACACAGAGCTTCTTTCATGGGGATAACAATGGAGAATTTTCAGGCTTTTGTTCTCTCTTTTCTTGTTTGATGTTGAGCATTTACACCTTCCTCCCCAACATCACCACCTCCACCCCAATTTACCTTAATATAAGATTGGCTGAAGGCAGGTTCCTATGCTTTTTGTGAGCAACACCACAAATGCAACTTTGGTTTCTGTCTGGCTTGTTCTTTAATTATAGAAAATTAAATAAAAGTGCTTTCTCCCACATTCTAACTGTGCTTGGGAAATGTTCAGGCACTCTTTAAGAAGCATAGAACTTCAGTGCCTTTAGGATATAACAATGCTTTATTTGGATTCAAGTGATTAAAGAGCTAATTTTCTTAGTGGGAGGTTGGTACATTTATACAGAGAAACTGCATTACAGGGATATGGATACATTTCAGTTCCATGGGACCCCAGGGAATTTCAAGTTACCCAAACTCTATGCATGTAGCGGCTAAGTCTTTGAACTACAAAGACAGCAATGCAGCAATTTGCATCTACTGATTGTAAGTGAAAAGAACGAGGAGTACTTGTGGAACCTTAGAGACTAATACATTTATTTAGGCATAAGCTTTCATGGGCTAAAACCCACTTCATCAGATGCACACAGTGGAAAATACAGTAGGAACAAATACATATACAGAGAACATGAAAAAATGGAGGTTGCCATACCAACTCTAACAAGACTAATCAATTAAGGTGAACTAAGTGACTGCAGTATAGTTGGGGATAATTGTCCTCAGTTTTTATAAACTTGTATATTTGGACTGTTTTCACCTTATTATTTTCAGCTGCAGTGATGGAACCAAGTTTTACAAGGAGAGGGAGGAATGGTTGAGCCAGCACTGACCACTCAACAGCATCCTACACCCCCTCACCACAACCTTAATCCTAGCCCTGTGTGAAGGGAAGGAATCACCAAATTTGAATGAGTCGTGTTGTGACATGGTACCTGGGCTTGCACTGCAATGTGACCCTGTGCACCATACTGCAACACCTATAGTGGGGATCGGGGCCCAACCATGCAGGACAGGAGCTGTTATAGCTGGGTGAGTGTGGGGTAGGCTCTTTCTCCAGCCCAGTGTGAAAATACACGACACATACACTGAAAGGCTGTTGGGAAGGAGCAGTCGCCCCCTTATGCTCCCTATTAGCTCTCCACTGTTTCCCCGCATTATCTTCCTAGAGTGCAGTCTTTGAATTTTGTTTCAGCTAACGCAATTTTGTTTTTCAGTTGTTTGGGAAAAGCTTTAATTTTTTGGGGTTAAAAATTCTTAGCAGAGAAGACTCTTACCATAGCACAACAATAAAAGAATAATTAGGACAACACTAGTAGTGCTAATACTGTAATGTACAATAGGTTCCATTGAAAAACAATTGAGTGTGGTACCATAGCATCTTCTATTTTAAGTTTAAGAATATACTAAGATTACTGCTGGTATCTGAAATGTGAATGTTGAGTTTTATGCAATGAATAGTACATTCTCTGGTTGAAACTAAAGGAAAAAAAATTACACAAGCCAGAATGTAATCAATCAAATTGGATGACACCTTTAACAGCATTGTGGCTCCAAATTTAGGCTGGTTTGGTATTGACTTAGGCTACGTCTTCACTACCCGCCGTATCGGTGGGGAGCAATCGATTGCTCAGGGATCGATATATCGCATCTCATCTGGACGCGATATATCGATCCCCGAACAAGCTTATATCTATTCCGGAAGGCCACCAACCTGAACGGAGTTGCGGAGTCGACATGGGGAGCCGCAGACATCGATCCCTCACCGTGAGGACGGTGAGTAATTCGATCTTAGATACTTCGACTTCAGCTACGTTATTCATGTAGCTGAAGTTGCGTATCTGAGATCGCTTTTCCCCCGTAGTGTAGACCAGCCCTTAGAGTGAAAAGTTCCATTTACTGAGTCAGCACTCTGGTTCTTCTGGTGGTGCCTACTTCAAGGAGTGACCAAGCCCAGCCCAGCCCTGCTTATTCTATATACTTTGACAAGATCTTAACCCAAGTAGATGAGGATGTGACATTGAAAACTTCCTCATGAACTGAGACTACTCTAACATACTTCACATACGGCTTCATCTTCCCAATGGATAAGTTCTTGCAGGATATCTGTAGTACTGTAAATGTATTATAGGATGCAGGGTCTTCCCAATAGATGCAAAAAGATGACTGCACAGGGTGCCCCAGAATCAAGGAGTTGATGTCCTCATCAGTAATGCCTTCTTTTTTGTTGTTGTTTACTTTTTCTCCAGCTTTATTAAAAAAAAAATTTTGTCTTCTTCTTAGTACTCCCCTTTAGCCTTCCTCAGATATTTGTGTTTTCTCCTTCATGCATTGGTATTAGTAGAGAATAATAATTGGTCGCTTTTATAATAAATTACTCTTGCAACAGGATGCTGAGTAGTCAAATCTTGACTACTTACTGACTGGTGTTTAAGGATATGTTTCCACTGCACACTTAACTTGCATTCTTATTTGGGCTTTAGCTCAAACTGTCCTGCCATCCACACAGAAAAAAACCTCTGACCTGAGTATACTTGAGAGGTGCTTTAAACTCAGGCTAGCTTATCTGATAGGGATATAAATTAGAGCCCAGGTCTGGTTTCAGAGCTGGAGCTCACCCACTTGCAGTGAGGACCACAGGCAAAATCACTGGAGTGCTGATAGTCCTCCAGTGCCCTTCTCCTGCATGACAAATGAGGTGTCCCACAATTGACTAGAAGAGAATCCTAGCACATCTCATCACAATGAACCATGAATATACATGGGCAAGTTAGAACACAGTAATGAGGATAGGGATGCAGTGGGGATGCTCACACCCAGGCTAGGCTAACCTGGCTCAGACTCGGATGCCAATCATGTAGTTTAACTGTGCAGGGAAGACATACTTTGAGAGATATCTGTGGGTGGGTACAGTACCCAAACAAGTCAATTCTTTCAATCCCAGGCTGAGCTCTGCTGCATTTTCATAAGAGTCAGAATGTGAAATGGCCTCCATTATTTTGGGAGAAGAGTAGTAAATACATCAGATATTTTTTATTGTTGGTTAAAAGCTGAGTGACACTAGTGGTGCACCCTTTTGTAGTGACACAGCACAATAATCTGAGTTCAGACAAGTTGGTTTATGGAAGGAAAACCCTTTTTTGTCTGCATTCCAGGATTCAAAAGACAAAAGAGAGGCCGGGATTAGAGCCAGACTGAGGAGAACTGAGGCAGTCTGTCAGCAAGCCCTCAGGTAACAATATCATAATTAATAAATTCTACCAACAACATGATAGTAATTAAAGATGTACGTTTCCTTTTTGCTGTCCCTGTTTTCAGCAAAACAGATTTCAGAATGCTCAAGTGCGTGCGTGCGTGTGTGTGTCTCTCAGAGCAAGGATTTGTTTTTTAAAAAAACAAGGAATTGTACCTTGCACGGGAAAAGGGCCTCATTTTTGCTTCTGTTGTGACTTGTAGTTCTTGCTCTTTGCATTTCAATAGGCCAACGGCTGGCCAAACTCCCTGACATGCATCCACACATGACCCTGAATTACCTTCTTCCAGAACCAGTTTAAGACTTGCTGTGATTTAAAAGTGAGAGTTAACATACTGGGGCAGATCTTTAGCTGGGGTAAATTGTCAAAGGTCTGTTTAAGTTAATGTGGCTATGCCAATTTCCCCTAGTTGAGGATCTGCTCATATTATTTCCATCACCTGGCCCATTGCACCACACAGCACTGGATCCTTGCGCTCGCTGCAAAATCTACATACAGATGCAGAAAGGTTGGCTGTTTTCATCACATAGGATCACAGCAACCCCATTTAATTCTTACTCTAAGTACAAGGTCATAATTATCAGCAATCCCTCGAGGTCAAGGATGATCTTTCACAGGTTTTGTTTTTCATGGGTCCTTCGATGACTGAGGAGTCCGATCCTTGAGCCACGGGCTTGTTGGCAGCTTTGCAGGTGATTGGGCCACGATTGCTGTGTGACAGTTGTGTTTCCTTTCTTTTCTGGCTTTTTTCTGCAACCAAGGCAAGGTGATTTTCCTCAAAAGTGGACGTTCCCTCTCTGACAAGTCTTTGTCAGTTATCCCTGTCCTGGGTTACTGTCTCCCAGTGTGTGGTTTCAATGCCACATCTCTTGATGTTTATGAATTCTTATTCTAAGTACGGGGTAATACTCCATTGGATAATACAATGTGCTCATTGTTGGTAAATGTTGGCTTTTTAATGGCAAATACTGCTGCAGATAACAATCACTGTACCAAGTTGTTTTTGTTGACCTCAACCTGAGTATTTTCAACGCCCATCTTATTTCTGTTTCATTATTTCATCTGTAAACTCTCAGGGACCAAGACTGTATTTATGCTATATTTGTACAGTGCCCAGCACAATGGGGTTTTGATCTTAATTGATGTTAGTGTAATAAATAACAATTAGTAATATCACTTTGTAATAAGGTAATAATTGGAGATATACCAATCTCTTAGAACTGGAAGGGACCTCAAAAGGTCAGCAAATCCAGCCCCCTGCCTTCACTAGCAGGACCAATTTTTGCCCCAGATCCCTAAGTGGCCCTCTCTAGGATTGAACTCACAACCCTGGGTTTAACAGGCCAATGCTCAAACCACTGAGCTCTTGTCTGTTATCATAAGCTAAGCACTGTTGGATTACATCAGTACTTAAGTGGAAAGCTTTCAGGAAAAACTCCTTTATAACAGATGACACTGAATGAACGCTCAAACATGGGGTTGCCCACTGTGTTGTACAAGGTACAACTAGATATAAAAGTGAGGTCTTTCCCACTTAGTGTAACAAAAAACTAACATGGCACTTTTCATAAAAGTAGGGGTACTAATGATGGAGCCTGATCTGTCATCCACTGAAGTCAATAGAAGGAGTGCTGTCTATTTCAGCTGCTGTTGGAACAGAGCAATGGCTTACAGAACAGATTTCATCTTGGGTAATTACGTTCTACCTGCATGTATTCCCAAATTAGCTTCACCAGGTTAAGGTCATTTTTTTTCATTTTTCTGTGCTAAATAATCATGTAATTATGCTGTCCATTGTTAAATAGTTCCTGCAATTCACCTTGGAAGTGGCTGTGTTTCAGCAGAAGAGAGCATGGTACTCATCTAGAGTTTTGAGAGCAGACTAGACAATGTGACAATCCTTGCTGGACTGGCCTTAAAATCTATGAGTTTATGTGTTTGCTTTCTTCAGAGGAATATTTAATAAAAGAAATGTAATTGTTTTAACAGAATTTGTATTTCTAAAAAGTTTATCCTAACATGGAAAAAGTGGCTGGCTTCTCTCGTTCTTTCTCTCTTTCTTTCTTTTTTTTATTCCTCTCAGAGGCTATGTAGCACAGTTGACTAGTAGTGAAGCATAATGTAAGAGCCCTTTATCTGCTCTGTTCCTCTTTAGTCATATCAAGTAACGGATGAAGAGAAGTTGAGCTATTGTAAGAGGAAGGATTTTCTTTTAGAACCTCTTTCCATCTCTCAGGAGATTCTGGTTCAACAGTCTTGGACATCATGACAGAAGATGAGGATAATATTTTGATTTACTTTTTTTCCTTTGGTCTTGGAATAATTCAGGAAAAATGCAAATCAAGCCAAATTCAAACTCAGTTCATGCAGCCTGAGCTGAACTCAATCACTGTTTTGTCTGTAGCTCCCTCCATGGGAGAACCAGAAGCATGATTGAAAAGTCATCACTTTGTAAGCAATGGGGAACTGTCAAAGGCAGCTGACAAAATTTCCACACCTTCCAGGCCACAATCACTCACACACAACACAGGCACTGAAGATATCATTGCTTCTAATATTTTTCTGGTCTATGTGGCTGCATGGTCTGCTTTGATAGCCTCTGGCCAATATCTTTCAGAACTCTTTAAAAATATAGGACTATCCCTGAGCTTAAAAAAAGAAATATTAATGATTACACTGGATAGTCCCCGTTGTCATTAATGCCCTGATGTTACAAAGGGATCTGTGCCAACCTTGATACCCATATAGATCCCTTTGCCTTTCTAATTATACTTCAGAGCATTGCTGCTTTGCTAACATGTAATACAGAGACCAGTTGGTATTTGATTATATAGAACAGAGACGGTCATAAAATGATCTTATTCTAAAGAGAGAACTGGAAGGTCTATTGACAAAACAAATAATACCATTGGCTGTAATTATTTAGTAGCTCAGAGTGATTTCTGAAAGGGGAATTCATTTAAAAATATAGTCATTGAATTCATGAAGGCTTCTATAGCAATGGATACTATTGTAATTGCATTAGTCCTCTGTCCAAATAATGCTACCTATTCATTTCAGGCTGCCATTCACAATTGCTCTCCTGGCCTTTAATGGAAGCAAGAGACTTTGGCATATAAAGAGGGCATGAATATACTGTGACAGTGTACCCCATAAGTCTTCATGGGGATATGCTTATTATATATGATATAACTGGAATATGTTTTATGCTACTGTAGTGGTGCCTGCTCCCAACCCCTCCACAAATGCAGTCAGAGACCAACTGAAGTGCAGCACTCATGTCCTTTTATTGTTTGTGTCCATTCCCACCATCTATTATTTACAGGGACCAACACTCTGGAAGACTACTAACTTCCCAGCCAGCAGGGATCTAGAACCCACACTCCTCCCTTTCCTGTCTTCCCCTGCTTCCTGTCTCTTAACCAGCTTTATAGGGCAGGCTGGCTACCCAGGCCTGCAGGTGGATCCACTCAGCCAGCCCAACTAATATCCTTCTTCCTCTGGAACAAGGCTAAGAGCAGCCTGTCTAGTTTCTCCTAGCCAGCACCCTATTACAGCTGCCATGTAACATACATATCTATGTAAAGGTTATGATCTACTGAATACATTCCTCCTATTTGTATGCATGTATCATTTTTGTACTTGAAGTTAGGAATATTGGCTGTACACTTGCTTGATTTCTATTGAGAAAGAAATGTGCGAATTAACTGCCCAATCAAGAACCACTTAAGCCAACAATCAACTTGAAGATGCCAATCCTCATTGGAGCTTTCCCAGGAATGTGGCTTGGCTGGTAAGAACTCAGTCATGCATGGGCATGTGACTTTCCCATGTGACTTCAAAACTCCATCTTGGAGCTGGACTTTGCATAGAAGAGAGGAGGGGGTGTCCCCCCACAAGGGAAAGTCTATTTGGACTTCAGTTGGCTAAAGAGATATTCTCTCCACCCCTAAGGATATCTGAAAGAGACTGGAACAAAGGACAGTAACTACAGGGGGTGTGAGTGATTGCTGGGCCCAGACTAGGAGACTAATCTGTAAAAGGAAGCTTACTGGAACTGGTGACGTTTTATCTGTATTCAGTTTTCTTAAACATAGACTTACGTGTTCTATTTTATTTTGTTTGGTAATTTACTTTGTTCTGTCTGTTACTACTTGGAACCACTTAAATCCTACTTTCTATACTTAATAAAATCACTTTTTACTTATTAATTAACCCAGAGTATGTATTAATACCTGGGGGAGGGGGAACAGCTGTGCATATCTCTCTAGCAGTGTTATAGAGGGTGAACAGTTTATGAGTTTACCCTGTATAAAGGGTAAAACAGATTTATTTGGGGTTTAGACCCCATTGGGAATTGGGCATCCGAGTGTTAAAGATAGGAACACTTCTGTAAGCTGCTCTTAGTTAAGTCTGCAGCTTTGGGGCACGTGGTTCAGGCCCTGGGTCTGTGTTGGAGCAGACTGGTGTGTCTGGCTCAACAAGACAGGGTTCTGGATTTCCAGGCTGGCAGGGAAAGCAGGGGCAGAAGTAGTCTTGGCACATCAGTTGGCAGTTCCCAAGGGGATTTCTGTAGTCCAACCTGGCACAGATACTACTGTAATGAACTAGCTCCTGTAGGTGTATTTCCCATATCTTACACTGGCCGGAATTGGACTGACTTCAACTGTATGTCATAGATTTTAGCAGCAATTTCCAGATATGTGAGGATGAATTTAGTCTTACTATGGGAGCATGTAATAAACTTGCTACTTTGCACGTATACAAATACCCTTTACTGAGTGAATCAATATAGGTTCAATTTTACTAATTATTGAAAGTGATTTCCCTATAGATTGAATGGTAGGGGCCTGGTACTTATTCACTACAGCATTGGAGCTCAGATAAATTTAAGTTCTATGCCTCATTGTTATAATGAAGTTCATAGAATATCTGGGTTGGAAGAGACCTCAGGAGGTCATCTAGTCCAACCCCCTGCTTGAAGCAGGACCAATCCCCAGGCAGATTTTTGCCCGAGATCCCTAAATGGCTCCCTCAAGGATTGAACTCATAAATCTGAGTTTAGCAAGCCAATGTGCAAATCGCTCTCTCCTGTTCTGAGAGGTGTGAGGCACAATGGTGAACTCTGAGATGGGCACTAATTTACTGACGTACTTTCCTTTCTACAGGGTGTTTATCTGATGTACTTAAAGTGTGTCACAAATATTAATGAATCAAACCTCCTGTAAGGTAGGTGGTATCATTATCTAAATGGCATAGATGAGGAAACTGAAGTACAGAAGAGTATGGATTTGCCCAAGATTACACATGAAGCCTATAACAAAGCCAGGAATATCACCCTAAATCCTCTGACTGGTAGCTCTTTGCTCTAACCACTGCACAAGAGTCACTGTATTTGCCATGTAAGGATCACAAATGACAAGAACATTTAAATGTTTAGAGGCTATGATTGGTTATGGGTGTATCAGAAAAAGTTATGTGCAGGTCATCCCTCTAAAGGTCAGATGCTCATCAAAATAAAGTCAAACTGCTTGGTTCTTGAAATCAAGCTCGGCTATTTCATGAAAATAGGCTTACTTGCAAGATTCCCAGTACTCTCTGGTTTCTTTCAGGCACACACCCATTCCTAGAAATGTGTTCCCTCATGTTAGGCGCTCCAGTGCAATCATCCCAATATACAAGGTTATGAAAGTATTTGCTTCAGGCATTGTTGTTTTTATCCAAGCTATCACTCAAGAGAGGGAGGTTGGGGGCAGGGGAGAACAATCCTAGAATTAACGTAGATGAGAAATGTGAAAATGCATAACTCTCAACTGCTTGTGCTTTGAGAAGCATTACTGATTTAATGTAAGAAAGAAAGAGACAAGTCATGGGTAGTTTCTGTTTAGAGTGAATTAGTGTAAGAAGGAAGGATGGTATAAGGGATTTGACCAATAGTTTGATAGTAATCCTAACACTGGTGGACTGGGCAACATGTAAGAAAAAATTGCATGTGTTCAACTTTTCTGT
This sequence comes from Gopherus flavomarginatus, assembly GCF_025201925.1. Lineage (NCBI taxonomy): Eukaryota > Metazoa > Chordata > Testudines > Testudinidae > Gopherus > Gopherus flavomarginatus. The sequence goes on from NC_066621.1 coordinate 134,630,039, forward strand.
ACAGAAAAGAATTAAAACAGAGGGATAAAAATAGAAGAAATAAATATATTTTTCTAGGGATTTTTGTCCCTGAAATATTGGGCCAGCAAAATTTGTTCTTGCAAGTGCTCACAAAGGAGAATAATGCAAGGTCAATGGATTTTTCTAGCTTTTATTCAAGCTTAGCTGGAAAGGCAGTATGACATGTTAAAAAACTTTTATTTTCATTCAGTGTTAATTGAATGTGCAGATAGAGATGCACCAAAACGATGATATTAAAACAAAAATGTCCCTTGGGAGCATGCCTCCATACCTCTCCACCCCCCCCCAGCATAGTTAGAACTTCTTCTGGCCAACAAAGCCAATCTATAGTTATTATATCTCTTTGTCTCTTTTCATATCTCCTAATAGAAGCATTGCTGTAGCTGCTGGCTAGAAAATTAGCCAAGTGAACTCTCTCTGTCTGTCTCTCTCTCTTCTCATCAGATTAGTGGGAAAATTTAGCAGTGACTCTCTCTCTTTCTTTGCAAGCTGTAGGGGCTAAGAGAGAACTAATTTAACTCTCTCACACGCATTCTTCACTAAGCTGGTGGCACATCCTTATTCTCAATCCTTTTGTAGAAAGGAAGTAGGATGGTATTGCTACATACCCTCCTAGCAGATCTTATTCCCAAGATACCATGTGGAAGTAAAGTCTAAAATGGCAAAACTGGAAAGAAACATGGCTGGTCTTTTTACTTAGGTGTGTATAATGAGTCTGGAGCACATAGCTTGTATCTCCTTCAAGTTCTGGGAGGGTTAGATATAATGTCCCAGTTCAGGACCATCAGTATTGGGGAATACAAGAATTCCTGTTAGTTACGATATAAAACTCCCTCACCTATACTTAACCCTTTGACTTGAATCAAGACTCTTTTGTGGTTCTGAAACATTTGGATAAATGCTTTTCTGGTAGGGACAGAATCATTAAGTATAAAAGATGCCTTGGGAAAGGCCTTGGAAGGCGAGCTAGGGGATAAACATATCTATCAACTTGCCCATAAAGGTGCTGGATGAGGGAGCCACCCTGAAGACAAGACCAGATGCTTGAGAGAGCTGTGAGACCAGAGAGCTTGACCTTCAAGAAAAAATTGTGGTGGGTGGGTGGAAGGAGTGAAAGGAGATTTCAAAATACGTGGATTGTGTGGAGACTGGGTTAGAAGGGTCACAGGATCTTTTGGATAATGTGGATTGTACAGCAGTCGGGAGGGATGTTAGCTGAACAGCTTGGGGACAACCTAAAAAGTCCCATCGAATCGGGATAAGCAACCAGACCTTGGTGTGCACATGTAAGTTGCACACTGCTCAGAAATCTTTTGCATTCTGATTTCAGTTGGCACCTTCATATCAAACATTTCTATGCTGGACACTCAGTTGGCAACTGAAATTTACCTGCATTCCCAAAAGTAGAAAGTGAACCCACATGCCTATACATACCGGATCACAAATAGAAGATTCTCATGCCATCCCCTCCATCCAAAGATCTAACAGGAAAGAGGGAAATAGGTCTCCTTGACTTGCTCCTGTGTAACTTTTTACCTCATTCTTTAGCTGTGTCATGCAGTTAGTGAACAAGTTTTCCATCGTGAAAACTGATCAAGTAAAGCATAGGAGATGGCTATATTTTCATGGAGTAAACACTTACATGAATAATTGTAATAGACATTCTGAAATTAGAACTATTCATTTTGGAGAGGCTTGAGGAGTGAGCACATTTTAGTGGTTAGGGGTTAGGAATTAAGAGAGATGAGTTCTTAGTTCTGCCACGCTTACTGAACTGCGGTTTGAGCTTGGACCTGTAAGCCTCAATCTACTTATCAGTAAGGTGGGAATAATAATGCTACCTTCTATAGGGGGGGGTGTGTGTGGGGGGGGTGGAAATTGGAAGACTTGTTTAAAGAACTTTGAGATCTTTTTTTTTCTTTTAAATTGAGATCTTCAGCCACAGTGTGTTATAGAAGTGCAAGGTCTCATTCACTAATACTTACCCGCCCACTGTGAGTACCTGCTGGAATTTAATATTTCCAGTGTTATACAATGCAGAAGGTTTCTGAAAAATAAAAATGCATTTTAAAGAATAGTGATTTTTTGAAATGACATTATATACATAATAGTACAGACTGAGGGCAGCACTGAGAAATTCAAATCAATGTAATTCCTAAGAGAGAGGCAGGCAGACATACTGTATCTATAATTACCTATAAATGGTGAAAATAATATTAATTCTTACTCTGCATTGGAGACAGTGTTTTAAAAATATTTCTAGTATAAACAAATCCTCTTTCTGTCTCCCCCTTTGCTCTCTGTCACAAATTACATTTCTGTTAGGTTGACTAATGAATGAAAAGGGTTGATATTTCTAATGACAAAGGGTAACATTAAGATGATCAGTGCCCTTGTGGCATAGCTCCGTTTTAGAACATTGCTCACACAAGAACATTGGCAAAATGATTTACATTGAACTGAGGATACAGATGAAAGCTCATGGGCCTGCTGAAACGCAGGGCAGGGGTCATATAACTTAAGAGAAAGAATCACTTAGGAAAATCAACTTAATTTTATATGTGCCCATCAGTTACTCCAAACTGGATCTTTGGTTCTGAATAAGTCTCAGGAAGAAAAAGCCAAGATCAGGGATATACAGAAGGTTTGACTAGGCTGACTTTAGAGTTCTACTCTGACCTTGTATATTAATCCTTGTCTGCAAGCAGTTGGGCCTGTTGGCATGACTCCTTCACACCCCCTACATTCCTTCCACATCCGTTTCTACAGTCTCCTGGGACTTTGTGCCCCCATTCTTAGTCTTCAAGGGGCTGTGAATTTTCAATGCTCACTATCCCTCCAATCAAAAGGGTCTTTAGGGGACTACTACCCTTCAACCTCCCTTTTACTGCCCACATAAGATATCGGAAGATGTCAAACACTGTCAACTACAACTCACTATTTATTAGGGGCTGTCCATATATTACATAACACATTTTCAAGACGCACCCACCCCACTTGTAACACTTCATAACACTGAATCAAACACACAAATTTAAGGATCCACCCACATCCTAGTGCATTATATAATTTATGGACAGCCTGTTATGCTGGCTGCAAATAACATAACTCCCAGTGTGGAATCAGTGGAAACCCCATAAACCTTAGTGTGTAGTTCCTTGGACATACCTAAGGTTTCGCTAGCTGCTTTGCTGTGATACTGTCTGGAGAAGACTCAGTAGAACCAATGGCTGTAATGTGAGACTAAAAGATTACAGAGAGATGTTTTCCTCTGCTCCTGCCTCTTAGTGGGCTGAGTGCTTTTTGTTGCTTTCAATATCCTCTAGATTGGGTGGGATATGACCTTCACCTGTTGCCCCTGCCCCCTCGCCCCGGACGCCCAATGCCCTTGAAATCTGAGTGGGACGCTAGTGATATTGAGGAGAGGGCAGGTCACTTGATGATATGGTGTATCCTTGGGAACTTGATCAAGGAGAGTGCACTTGGGATACCTACTTAGTGACAGGAATGTACGGGACCAGTCTGCTAGGGTCTGGTGTAAGTAGCCCAAACAAACAAAATCTTATTATTTTAATTCACCAGAGCATTCCCTGCAGATTCCAACACTGCATTTGGGTGGGAGTTAGTTGAGAACACATTGATTTACTCCCATCACAGTTGTTGGGATGTTTGTTTCTTGGAAACACATTTCTAACAAATATCCATTACCATGAAAACCCAGGATGTTACAAAGATGTATCTAGCAGGGATGGGTATGTTCCATGCATGCTAGCTAGGCTGGTTCTCACCCCTTGACAGACACACTGCCATCCATATAGACCGTTACTTGACATCTTGCAGCTCTTTAGATTTTTGCTCCCTTTGAGTGACTGCCTGTTGTGCCTGAATGATGGAAATGGCCTTGGTTTCTCTGTGATACCTAGGGTATTTTTCTATATTGAAAAGCTAAGGATGTCAGAGCTGAGCAAGGTTAAAAGAATGTTGCCATTGTAAAACAATAGGTTGAAAGTTCTTTGAGGCAGGGATCATGTTTTTGTTCTGTTTGTGCAGTACACGATAGCACAGTGTGTCTGGGTTCATGGTTTGGGCTCCAAGGCGTTACAACAATATAAACAATAATGAATAGTCTTAACTCAATAACAAGGAAACAAGTAATTATTATTATCTAATTGTCATGTTTATTATGAGTACCAACGGCTTACTTGGTACTTTTCAGGCAAACATGTTCCCTGAGACATGGAATGGACATTTTCAGGGCCAAACGCTGCTTGCCATAGCAAAGTAAATAGCTCCATTAACTTTAGTTTGAATTGACGTTGTTAATTTAGTGATGTTTTTTCTTGCTCACGTTTCCTTTAAAAAGTCATAAAAAGCCCAGAACACAAAACTAATTTAATATTATTTAATACATTCTACAAATTACTTTAATTATGGAGCAGCATTAAAAGGCAGCTAAAATACATTAAATTCTTTCCGAATGGTATTTTTACATGTAAGCAATTACTGCGGTTGCCACAGGGCAGTTATATGATCACAAATTGGAGGGCATCAGGTGATCCACATGTTAGGGAATGGCAGGACAGGTGTCCGCGAGACAAGCCTCTATTAAGTTGTGCTCTGTGCTATAAAAAAGGTTTAAGAACACCCAATATTGCATAGATATATGACAAAGATTTTTAAAGTGGACTAGGAGATTTAGTTATACAACTCCCATTATATAAAGCATACTTCGTTGTGTATTCTTTGTATTCCCCTAGTGACCAGAGACCTTGATGAGGATCATGATCTCATTTTGCCAGGTGTTTTACATATATATCGTAATGGAAAAACCCTGTCTTAGGAGCTAATAAGAATAATGTATACTAAATATCTGTCTATCTACCTATAAAGCCTCCCACTTATTTCCAAGGATCTTAAAGCACTTTGGAAACATTCAAGAATTTATACACAGAGCTGTATGGAATACACAGTTAAGCAACTCACGCATGCTTCTTACGGCAGAGGCAGGAATAGAACTTACATTTCCTGACTCTTCCCCTAATGCTGAAAGTACTCTGAATACCACAGTGCTTAGATACCCTGGTGACAGGTATATAAGAAATACCTACAGCAGAAAGATAACACCCGGGCGATCTCCTATCCATGCACCAAGAAGGCCTGACCCTTCTTAGTCTCTGAAATTAGATGAGACTGGGACATGTACAGGCTGATATAGCCCCATATATCACATCCAACATACAAAACAGAGTACAAGACTCAAAACAAATATAAGAGAGAGCGCGAAAGAGAGAAAACACTAAGATACTCTACTTATTCTATCTACAGAGGTTTAAGAAAACCAGAAAGTAAAATTAACCCCTCCAAAAAGGAAAACAACAAAGCATTGTCATCACAATGTCACATAAATCCTGGAAACAATTATCACAAATCCAATGAGCCTTAGGACTAAAGTCAATATACAGTAAACAACATAGGCTATCAAAAGATAAAAATCACATTGAAATGGAGTAAGTATCAAATCTTGATAATATCTTCATCCTGCCTCTTAAATTATACAAAATTTGAAAATCAGAATCCTAATAGGATCATCTGTCAAGAAGCGTCAAGCTCCTCTTCTAGGTTTTATACAGAAATCTGCCTAGCATCCTATAATTTTCTAGTTGAATCATATATAAAAGTAAAGATACTTGATCCCATCTAAAATGACAAAGTGGAATAAAACCTGCTACTTGATCCAGCCAGATGACTTCCTGAATGGCAAGTATCCTAACGTATACCCTGGAGAGGAGACATTTAAGGAGGTCTGTTGGACTGGAACTGGCCAGAATGGCAAGAAAGCTGCAGGAAGGTGGGACAGGCTTACTGTCCAGGCTAGCTGGTAGACTGCCAGGAACCATATATTCTAAAGCTGCTGACAAGGAGAATTTTATGTGCTTTACGTGTTTAAAGTTTAAAATGGTACTGGGATCCTGTAAGTTCTTGCAGAAATCTTTAGGAGCTTGGAACAAATTCAAACTTAAGAGAGAGAAAATACTTTACTTAGAGGGGAAAAAAAAAAGTATGTTTACTGAAGGAGACCAATCTGGAAAATTTTAGCCTGAAAAGTGAAAGATTCAGAGAATTGTGATTAGTGGAAAATGGGAGATAATAAAGAAAATCATGTGGTAACCTTAACTATACTTGTTGAAACCAGATATTTGGAGGATAAGAAGAGATCAAGCAATTCTCCCGTTCCACCAGAATATCAGTATTCTCCACTCTTTCCTCAGAAGCAAATGAAAATTAGATCAAAAGTAAGAAATTGGAACTATCTTTAAATAAGAACCGTGTTTTCTTTTTGTGAACACAAGCAGATATTTGTTATAACATTTCCTAATTCTTTATTTAAAATGGTAAGATTTTCAATTCCTCCTCAGAGATTAAATATTATCCTCCTAGTTACAGATGAGCGGTTACAGATATGCCTCAAATTTAAGATTAATCCTTTCCTCAGGTAATGTGTGAAGGAAAATATCCGAGGTTAAGTGCATATCCTATGCTTTCTTACTTGGTTGCAGATCTATGGATCAAATCCTGAGATATGCTCATCTCTCACTGAAATCATCACAAATTTCACCACACCCATATACCTAGAGTTGTGTGTGTGTTTGTGTTTTAAAGGAAAAGTACTTCCCTGAAAGGATAACATTTATAACAAAGGTTTTAATAAAAGTGTCAGTAAAAATTAAGCAGCAAAGCTCCACTAACAAAACAATGTTGAAACTGGCACAAGCTCCTCAATTCCTCACCTGCCTTAAGTAAAAGGCTTGTGTCCTCACTTAGGAACCTCACTTTCCCTCCTACACAAAAGATATCAATGGGAGCAGGTCTGTAAATGAGCTAGCAGCAGAGGAGAATGGCAATACCAGACCTAGCTGAAGGAGCTGATCCTATGGGCTATTCTTCACATTGGAAACAATATCAGCAGGAAGAATTCATAGAATTACAAAGTTAGAGCTGGAAAAGACCCATTAGCTAATCAACTCATTTCACTGCCAGTCCTCATAGGCAGGGCCAGGGCCGGCTCTAGCAATTTCGCTGCCCCAAGCACGGCGGCACGCTGCGGGGGGCGCTCTGCCGCTCGCCGGTCCCGCAGCTCTGGTGGAGCATCCGCAGGCACGCCTGTGGGAGGTCTGCTGGAGCTGCCTGCCGCCCTTCCGGCAATCGGCAGAGCGCCCCCCGCGGCATGCAGCCCGAAGCACACGCTTGGCGCACTGGGCCTGGAGCCGGCCCTAGGCAGGGCAAGCCTTTACCTTAATTATCTTATTTTGAGGAATGTTTCTGACTGCCCAGCCTGGGCACATTAGAGGGGGAAGAAGATGTGGACAATCCCTTCATGCAATAGAGTGCACGAGCAGGGTAGCTACAATGTCTTTGCTTTTGCTCGTAGAGTGCATAAGGGAAAGAGGGCGGCTGAATACCCCAAGGGAAGTGTATTTGGGAAGAGTTGGGGTTTGTGGCCATAGACCCATCCACCCCATGTAACACCTAGTACCCAGAGAAGGGCTGAGGGCATTTTAAGCTACATTTCTTATATAGGTTTACATAATGCCAACACAAGTGTAATCTCTCTCATTATAAAAAAGATGCATGACTCAGTTATACTAAATACAGCGTAAAGAGGATTTTTCATGGAAGCCTGACAGTGGACTTTTAGTTCTCTCAGACTATCCTGACATGGGCCTGTACTGCCTAATGTTTTCTCCACACAGAGTTACTGGCATGGCCAGCTTTCCCATCCTGATTTTAACATAAGTCTCAGGATATTTGATATTTTTCTTAAAGTCTTGGCTCCTGGAATCATATGATTCCAGAAGATTACTCCTGACTAATAATATTTGAATGTTTGAGGCAGGTAATACTACAGCCTTTCTAAATCGTATCATGGAATGGCTGTTGCCTGCACTACCATAAATGGAATTCCCCCCACACACACCAGTTGCACAGCTAGCATGCTCCAATTCCACCCCTCTCTCTTTTCATCCTTGGCACAGCTCATGTCCTGGGATCCAAGGTGGTGTTTTCAAACTGCAAATACTGTTCTAATATTTAATACTTATCCAACAAATTAAATTTTACAAAGCACTGGGCCATTCTACCATGGGGAAACTGAGACATAGACTCACCCAAGTTTTATTGAGTGATTTGTCCAAGGCCAAACAGTAAGTCAGTGACAGAGATGAGGGTAGAGTCCAGGAACAACTAACCCCTACCCCTGTGGTCATGACTAACTGAACTAGACTCAGTTTGAGCAGGCTTTTTAGTTAGGAAGTTGCAGTCTCTCCAAGTCTGATACAATTGTTGCTTTTTGGAGTGGAATTCCAAGGGCTGCATTCTCTAGTGTTTTCTAGAGGTAGAGATTTCTGATGTATTTCAGCCCTCAATAAGTGAAAACATCTCAGGGCTCCCATTTACCTGTACAGTGACATTTTTTTCCCTCTATTCCAGCAGGTAGAAATAGCAACAAAGCCAAGAAAGAGCTGTTCCTTGTTGAAGTAATTGAGGGCAGCAGGTACAAGAGCCCAAGAGTGTTCAAATGCTAACAAGAATGTATTAGGAATACATAGAACACACAGCAATTCACAGAACTGCAAGGGTGGTGAATACTTCCTGTGAGTATCAAAACATTATGGGAGACATCATGACCTAAATAAAATATTTCTTTCTCTGCATTTATTAGCTACAATGAATCATCTTTTTCCAAGTTCCAAGACAATATTGGTTTGCAACAGAGATTCATAGCATAGGTGATGCACACTGTAATTCTGCTGTAAGCAGTAGGTGACCAGAGTTCAGGTCCTATCTCTTTCTTTTCAGTAGTGCTGGGCCCAGGAGATGATAGGATTCAGATCCAGGGCAGGAGATTTAGTTCCTGGGACAGGTTCAAGCCCAAATCAGACCTAGAAATTGGGTGCAGAGTAAGTGGTATCAAAATCTCAAAAGCTTTTCATGTGTGATTTTGGGCCACAGTTGTGGACATCTTGTAAGATCATTTGTTTTTGCAAGATATCTGCCACTTGGAATGGCAGAGATCTCCCAACAGCAGTTGTTATCTTGAAATTTCATCCATCTTGGGACAAAATCTCACAAGAGCATCTTGGTTTCATGAGATTCTGGCCATATTTGAAATTTGATCCTGGCTGACAGTTAGGGGCAGGAACTATCCCCACTTCTACATGTTTATAGATCTGGCACATGGTATCTACTGTCAATTGTTTTCTTATGGTTCCTGCAGAGAACTGGGAAACAGGATTCCTGGATTCTGCTCTGAATCCTACTGGTGGATTTCTGTGTAGTTTTAGACAAGTTGCTTTAACCTCTCTGTGCCTCAGTTTCCCTCCATAAAATGGGAATAATATTGCTTTTGGAGACATACCAGGGTACAATCCAAACTAATGAACATCTGTGTCACCCCTGTCCTGCACCCTTGGATGCCTTACAATACCTTGCTGAAGTTGTTTCTACCAGGGCTGCTCACAAACAGTCTTCTAGCATGCAAGCCACAACCTGAGTGTCTGTGTGTAACTGCAGCCTGCAGCCACACTTGGTTACATGCTGGCTCTCACTAGCTTTGGTTATACTGCAGGGTGACCCCCAACACACTCCCAGTCCTAGATTTGCCCCCAGCAATGTATGTACTGCCCAGCCCTCTCTTGGACAGTACAAAACATTTTAAGTCAGTTATTCCTTAAAGGAAATAATATGTAAGTTTATTATCTCAAATAGTTATTCAGACACTTCTGTTTAAATACACTGGATTAGATGAAACAGTAAAAGTTTATTAACTACAAGGAGACAGATTTTAAGTGAGTGCTAGTGATGAGGCATAAAAATCAGAAATGGTTACAAGAAAAATAAAGACAAAATGTTTACTAATGCCTAATTTAACAAACTACATCAGATTCAAGCAAAATTTCTCACCACCTACATTCAGTGGTCTTACTGACCAAATTCTGTAGGTCAGGACCCCTCCCACAGTGTCCAATGACTGCTTCTTATTTCCCTTCAGGTGTGGTGGATGCGATGGGCAGAGAGAGAGAGAGGGTGCTTTGGAGTGTTTGTCCTTTTTTTATAATTTCAGTTCCTCTCTTGAAAATCACGTGCAGTTGGGCACTAGGAGACAAAGGGTCTACATGGAAGGATGTTTCCTGCTGGCTTTTTCTCTCCTATTTGAGCTTTCTTTGTTTTTCTTCCTGCTTGATGACTCTGTTTACTGCTTAAATGCAAATTAGGCAGAGCACACTTTCCTTTGTTTAGGACAGACCTATGTGCCAGCTTCTGTTTGGGCAGGGCTATGGGGTTTGGAACTTGTATTAGTAACACCATACAGGGACATTTTATAATTTCACATACAACATTGCCACACATATTTCACCAGGACAATACTGACCAGCAAATTATGAGTTTTCAAATGCTACCTTGCTTTGTACAAGGATTATTACAATAGTGTGTAGGGTGTGAATACAGGGGTACATTCTGTCACATTTACCTACCTCAGAGGGGTTTTTGTGCACTATAATTAATTACTTTTTATAAGTATCAGAGGGGTAGGTGTGTTAGTCTGGATCTGTAAAAGCAGCAAAGAGTCCTGTGGCACCTTATAGACTAACAGATGTATTGGAGCATGAGCTTTTGTGGGTGAATACCCACTTTGCTGGATGCATAAATCTCTTTGAAGTCCTTGGCGAAATTTGCCATGCAAATCCATGTTATTATTACTATGACATCCCTGAACCAGGTTTGTATCATAGCAGACTGAGCAAGTTCCTAGACCTTTTCCCTACTTCTTCCAAAGCTTTGCACACATCTCGCTGTCCTTGTCCTTACTACTTCACGCTCCCTTGTTACCTTCTCCCTGTTTATGTTGCTTTATAGATACTAACGTGTGGAATCCCAAGTGCTGCCATTATAGACTGAAAAAACTCAAACTGCTAATGTGAAATATTTTGAGCAACAGAAAAGAGAAAGAAAAATGAATGGCTGAATTTTGTAAGAACAAATGTGTGTCAAGGACAGCAATCTCAGTTTCTCTGTGTCAGTCTCTGTACTGTTCCTTCATATTACAATATCACATCTTCTAAGGGAGGCATATCTTCTCTCAGCTTTCCTGCTAACTGCATTTAATCACTACGTAGAGACATTTACCAAGTGTAACCAGATCCATTAGCTGCTGTTGGCCAATGGACAGCACCTATGCTAATGAGGAAGCAGGCAGCCGCATACTTTTAAAAAATAAGGTCACTTTTAGCATTATAGAGTCATATCATTCCCTAGATCCTCTTATTCAGACCTTGCTTAGGCAAGGCTTCACTGAAGACACCAAGGAAGTATTTCAGGATGTGGACTATTAGCCATTCACAATAATGGAAGTTGAGAAAACCTCATCCTGCATTCCTTGAACTGCATTCCTGTCTGCTTTCCCATCACCATAACACCAATGCATTTGCGAACCAGCCTAAAGGAGCGAGCAGCAGCCAGCAGCTTCAATTGCTGCCTGAACACCACCTATGACAAGAGATGTCTTGCACAGTTCCTGCTGCCAGGAGATACTGACAAGTAAAGAGATGAAAATCACAGGAGGAAACAACATTAACAGCCTATTCTATTTTATTTGCTTTAATAAGACACTCAGGCAATATTAATGTTTTGAAGAGCACATTTTATTTAGAGCTGGTCAGAGAACTTTTGATGGAACTATATTCCATCAGAACATGTGGCTCTGTTGAAATTGAAACACTTTGCTGGAATTCTGTTTTGGGAAGAACTGGGTGGCGGGGAGGGAAGAGTCCAATGACATCAAGATGTCCCATTTTGTCATTTTCAGAATAAAATGTTTCAATATTTTGTTTTGAAATGACTTCTCATTCTGAATTTTTTATCACGCTATATACTGCAATATAATGCACAATTTAAAAAGTCAAAATTGAAAGGAAACATTTTGAATTTGTCAAAGCATGATGTTTCAAATAATTTGAACTGAACGTTTTGTTGGTGTTTTTCCTTTGCAGAGAACTCTAAACTTAACGGTTTTTATTCCAAGTCAGAATGAAGCCAGACCTCCAAGTCTCGAAATCCTTCATGAAACCAAAGTCCTGTGCTCCACACATCTCTTCATTTTATTATATATGGGTAAAATATTGTTTTAAAAAATAGAAGCACAGAGTAGCTCTGACTTTTGAGATAGATCGTACGGTGAATAGGGATCTCATACCTGAAGTAATTTATTCCAGTTATTCCTGTAGTTCTGGGAGCATTTAGGGTCAAGTTATGTTTCTCCTGTATGTGTGTGAAAGTGCATGCATGAAAAGAGAAGAGTAGCTAGTGCTGTCTGCAGAACAAAGTGAGAGGGATGTCTAGGCCTTGCTGGGACATAGCCTTGGATACACATCTCTATGCTGGAGTAATTGGCTATAGACTTGTAAAGTTGTAGCAAGAGCAAGCCCTCCAATGCTTTCAGGCACTGCCATTTGATAAATGCATGCCTTCCTCACTGCAGAGTCCTCAGATTCTTTGAGATGGAATTTTGCCCTTAGATATCCTGCCCTTCACTTCAGGGACTGTGTTCTGCGCACTCTAGCTGATGGGCAAACTAATTTTGCTTAATTTAAACCTAGATAATGTTCTGGGCTTGAACATTATCTTTCTCCGTGTATGCTTTTCTACTGTGCCCGTTGCCAGAGTATCTAGGTGTTAGCTTTAGGTTTATGCTCCTATTAGTGGGGAGGCTGTGAGAAATGGAGCACAGAGGAAAAAATACAGTGAAAACGTGAGATGAAAAGGAGAGCAGAGAATGGGGCAGAGCGAAAAACAAATTCAGGGAGACAGTAAAAATAGGAGATGAGCGAGAAAGAAATACTAATATAAAGATAAATACATGCCTTTATATACCTTATATAGGACATCTCCCTTGTCACAGCACAGCCTGGGGAAGTCCTCTGTTTGTAACAGGCTTCCATCTGACAACCATGTTTATTATTGTCTAATTTGGGAGGAGATAGGTGGAAGTACATGGTTGTTCTTACAATCTTGTGAGTGAGACATCCTGCCCTGCTTCCCGTTCAACAGTAGCTCCGACAGCCCTTGCAGCTAATGCTCTGGGACCAGTTACCTCGCTGCTAGAGAACGTACTGCATGGTCCAAACTCCAGTGAGGCTACCTGCTAGTTTTCAACCACTAAATGTGCAAGATGGTGGAGCAGGCCAGTTAGCCTGCAGGGTCAGACTGAGTGTACAGATCACTGCCCACCCTTCACCACAAGAAGACTATTTAAATGAAGAAGTATCTCAGGTGCCTATTGGAGTAATGAACTGGCTTGCTTCATTGAAAAACGTATGAATTTTGGCAAATGTTATGTTTTGGGTTCCTGATGAATGCTGTTTTGGGATTTATTATGAAAATTTTGCACCGCACTCCATATCATACCCAATGTCCTAGTTGCTTAATCCCGTTGAAGTCATGGATCATGGGCCAAACTCGTCATCTCTGTTCCATACAGAAGCATCATCTCAGGAATGAATTTGCCTATGTCTCTATATACATCCCCTCTCTAGTCATCTAGCACTGGCTTTCTCTTGGATCTTTCAGGTGATCTCACCATTACTGGGGGAAAAGAGCCTTCTCCTCTGAAGCCCCTGCCATCTGGAGCAAGTGCCTTCTCTTTCCCTACCTGACTTGTCATCTCTTTCCAAATTTCATCTAAGAATGGATATTTGCCTTTCTTTGTCCTATAACTCTTAAATCTCCTCTCCCTCTGCCATTCTTTATTATGTAATGATGTAACTGTGCTATTGTAATACAGTGAAGCATTTTGAGATACCTGTCTTATGACAACAAGTTACTTATTATTGTGAATGATGATACTGGACAAAAACTCATTTGTCTATATTCTTCATCTCATTGCCTGCTTCCTGACCATTGATTATGGAACATGCTTAAAGAAAACAAAATTCAGCTCCTAAAGACCCATGAATCAATAAATAGTGATGCTTGACCCAATTGTTTCCATGATAGGGAAGGGCGGCTGATACTAATGCCAGCTGTCCTAAAGCAAAACATTTCCACAAAGAAATTAAAGGCACATCATGGGAAGTGCCCAGCACCTGCTATTCCTATTATTATTATTTGCACCCCTCCTCCCCCAAAACACACTAGGCACTTCAGAACAATAAAAAGGCAAAGTCTTTGGCCCAGAAGCACTGTATGTTGTGGAGCTTCACACGGGGTCAGAGGGAATGCACATGGTGTACTATCCCCTAGGAGAGTATGACATGCTCTGCTCTGCAAGACGATCCAGCTTAGGTCACACTCCCCCATGACCTCTTTATGTTTGTTGGTGCCCAAGGAAAGTTAGGAAGGAGCAACACAGTGGTTGCCACTGTGACTGTCCTTTGCTCAGGAGCTCCAAGTGAGGATAAGCCTCCCAGAGCAAGGACCAGCACAATATGGACCATCATACGTGTATACAGAGACATAGCTACTGTACCTAGGGCCCTCTGTGTGTCAGCATGCTGTCTCTATGCACAGCACCTATCAGGATCAGGCTATGTTTCAGGCAACAAAGACAAATTCTAATTCACCAATGTGCCACATAACGAAAGAAGAAAAAGAGAAAAAAATCTTATTTGAGAGATTCTTTTCATAAGTTTTAAAAAAAAGAAATGAAGATTCTTCCTTTAAAAAATATGGTCACTGATGTGTATTAACTAAATCAGTCTCCAAGATCTTGTCACTATCTAGACTAATAATCCACTATCCTTTCAACAGCCTTCACAATAATGGACATATTTTCAGCTTCCTCAGGTCGGGCAACTTATCAAAGAGAACTATATGGCTCCACGCAGAGCTGCCAGTGATTCTTAGCAGCTTACCCTACAGTACATCATGCAGGGACTTGTGCTACATTCTCTTGGATTATGAACTTCATCAGAGCCTTTCAAATGAAGTAGCTATCCAATATACGCAGGGATCACATATAGGCAGGGATCTCACAGGCAGCTAAAACTTTATTGATATCTGAAAATTTCATATTTGTTTATTTTAAAAATAAAAATGCTTTTTATGTACACACACACACACACACACACACACACACACACACACACACACACACGTACGTGACAGATGCATACATGGGGATAAAGAAATCTGCAACATTTTCACCTGAGATAGAAGAGGCGAGGGAAAGAGAGTTCTATGTACTACTCTTATTTTACTCATTTTTCATTACGTGGACAATCTTAGAGCATTTCTTGTTAGCATTTAGAAAAAAGGGGAAAATCTAGCTTCCTGCAGGGGAGCTATTATTGTTAGAATGTACTAGCATTATCTTGCTTACAGGGGGGCATATTGTTTATGCAGTCTATTTATCAGTGTGGGAATATATCTACCAATATAGCAATATCTCTGCAATAATAGCATACAAGAATAAAAGAGTTTTCATGAATAGAGAGTTCCTGCCTGTAGCATGTACATCTGAGATACTAAAGGATTATTTACCTATCATTAAGATATGGATTTTTTTATCTGGTCCAGTTTTTCTTGCAGCAGAAATCATATTAAACTCTCTAGCTATTATATCTAACATCCATTGAGCAGCTTTTCATTCTATGTAACTTAATATAAATGAAGAAAATAAATCCACAACAATTTGTTGAGCTGTCTCTCCCTCACCCCCCTTTCTGTATTAAATTCACATAATAAAATCCAAGGGTTGCATTTCACTTGCATCCACTTCAATTAACATGCCTGAGTATGGAATTTTTAATGGGAAGAAAAGCTAAAATAGTATTTTTAAATCATTGTGTTTATATATGAATATATATTTTAAAATGCTGCATGCAACACAATGCAGTTACATGTCACCCAACAGTCAGTTTGGCTATAAAATTCAATGTGTAAGTTCCCAACATTACCTCTTCCTTCCCTCTCCTTACCACACCATGCTGTTATCTTGCGTGGATTTTCACAGGATTAATTTTTATTGTTTTCCTCTCTTTTACCATTTTAGGCCATGTTGATTTGTTTAAAACTGTCAGGGTTGATTATTAATTATCATTTAACACCTAATGGATGAAGACTAGAGCTAGGTGAAAAATTACCACTGAAACAGTTTTCTGACACACAATGGCTTTTGAAAAGAATGGAAATTGTAATGACGAACTGTACATTTTTTCGAAATCTTTGGGTTTCTGTTGAAAGACCAAAACATTTTTGATTTAGGGGGTTTATTTGATGAGGAATTTCAAAGAAAAAAAATTAACCAAAATGAAACAAATTATTTTTTTCAACATTTTTATAGGGGGAAAATATTTCCCAATTATCCATGGTGAGATCTGTGTGCAAAAATTGCATGTATGAATCCATCAACTGCATGTGTAAAGCAGCTTATTTATATAGTTGCTTTCATATCATTAACTTGATACATTCCCTTCCTGTCCAAGGAAGCACATGTATCCTTATATACCTTCACTCTAGTGGGTCAAAGAGGTCATGTTGGAATCCTCAGGTGGCTCAAAGCCATTTTAGCTGGCCCTATATCACTCTCCTTTACAGTTCCCTAGTATCTGGGGCACTTCAGGGCAGTGGTTGGGGTCAGAAGGAGGTAGTATGTCTGTAGTGCTGTTGCAACTCTAGCTGGCATAACTCTCAGTTCCACCTGCTTGCCACAGCCCATGAGTTTGACTGTGCTGGCTGGAGAACTGTCTTATGATGTGGATATTCTGCAGGGAGTAGTCTATGCTGCTTTATGTCACTGGATCAAGAAAAAGGTGGGAGACTGTAGGGGATGAGGGTCACACAGTGTGAACACAAGAGCGAAGGAAACAAAGAACCTGTTTGTTCAGGGAGATGCTTTGCAGGCAGTCCCATTCACAGAATTCTTCCCCTCACCCTGGTCTTCCCCCAACTCACCCAGTTGAGCTAGAATTAATTGAGGGAACTGCTAGTGTAAAACACTGTGGCAGCTACATGATTCTTGAATACAGGAACAGTGAGCCACCCACTTCAAGCTAGCTGGGCATGCGGGGATATGAGCCATGGCCCCTCAACACCCTGCCCTCTGAGCTTCTTCTCATGAACATATGCTGATGCCCTCAACAGCACTATGAAGGAACATGGTTGGGGCTCTCCAGCCACACTGCAGCTGGACCCTGCACTGGGGCACACGGAGTACAAGAGCCTGGCCCATGCAGGACTAGCCAAAATGTAGCCCAGAGGCTTAAATGCATTTTCCTCTCTGATACTGGAGAGATTTGTTTGTTCTTTATTGACCCTTCCTTGTCCCAATTTCTTTTTTTTCCTTTAAAAATATATGTAAGTGAATGAAGTGCTCCTACAAGGGGCTAGATTGACACCATTAGAGACTTAAATGACTTTAAGGGCATGTGTTAACCTAAAGTTTATCTTATCCCTGAGCTTTCTTGTAATAAAGTCATCTCTCTCTCATAATAAACTAAACCCAGATGAAATAGTACAGAATGAGGAGAGTCTTGTGTTCTATTTTTATAGCTACATAACACACATACAATGATACTATGTTTATTCATTCTGTTTATTGGTTTGAACATGATTTTTAATGTGTACATAAAAAAAGGTTTTCAAGTTTAATTGCAGTGTCAACCCCATCATGCTCATCTTTATCTCTGACCACTTTTACTTTCAAGCTGCACTCTAGCATTTTTTATAGGATAGCCTTATATAATAAAGCATCCAAACAACTTTTTCACGTCATCTTCAATGAATTCAGAGGATGCAACAGTTTGCACACTCTTCTGCACACGTTTTATTACTCCCACTTTCATTCTACAAGGCTGAAGCGAATCATGTCATAAATATCTGTCTTGCATTCATGAGCTTAATATACTATTTTCTTCCAAGATCCTCTTTTTGCTCATAACTTAAAGATCTGGCGAAAAGTATGCCATGCTTTATTTTCTCACTTTAGCAAAGTTTCAAAATGTTACTAAAAATCCTGATCCTGATTGACATTTCTCAATCATAATGTGTTGTTTTCAGACAATTTGAGAATGTGCTTGTGTACAACAGCAACATAAGGGCCAGATCCAGAGCTGGTATAAACCAGCACTGAAGTCAATGGAGCGATGCTGACTTACACCCCCTGTAGTTCTGGCCCACAGAACATGGTTTTGAAAGCCTGGCTAGGCAGCTGTACTTTTCGCACCTGTAACTTTCAGGGACACATAACTGCAGGCATAACTGATGCCACCTGCCTTATTTGTGGGTGCAATCAGATATTTAAAGGCACAGATTACACAAAATATGTCATTACGTAATTGCAGGCATACCGTGGAGCCTGATCAAAGCCCATTGTAGCCCATATAATCCATTAACTAAAATGGCCTTTAGTGCACTCAAAACTGAAGGTAGGTAAATGAAGGTTGGGCCAAGACCCAACTCAATATCAGGCACCTAACTTACCATAGTTGTGCAATAGAAAATGATCTTCTTCTATATTATACGTATAATTATATTATAACCTGACATTTCCAGGTTTCTCACTACAATGCAGTGCCTGGGACCCTACTGGAACACCTGTAATCTGATGGCAAATATGATGGAAAGATAAAAATATATTAGCAGATTTGTAACCAGACCATTCTTTTGTCATATTCTTTCTCTGAATGTTTGTCAGTAATTTTATTGTATTATTATGGATAGATCCTAGACTTGGTCTGAGTGAAGGATGATCTCATCCAGATTCAGTTTAGGCTGGGGTTTAAAGTTTAAGTCTGAGATGAAGGTATTGCTAGGATATTGGTTCAGTTGCATAGCATCAACATTTTGCAGGCTGTTTTCCTGAGATTTTGACCCCAAATGGCAGAATGAGAGGCAAATTGATTTGAAACATTTCTGCCATATTGAATGTCCGAAGTCTTGTTAGACTACTGTTTTTTCTAAGAATTCTGCCTTCTTGGGCTAAAACCTCAGAACAACAGCTGTTCATATGACATCTCCTCTGTAGAATATCAAAATCAGAGGCAGAAAAATAGGCCCCTTTTGAGTTTGGATCTCGACCACTAGGGAATTACTTAAATTCAGATATTCAGATCTGAAGTTCACCTGCACTTGAAATTTGAAGGGGGCGTTGATTAGAAGTTAAGATTAGAGGCTTTTTTTCCAACAGATATTCAATAATATTTTGTTCTTGTGATTAGTACTTGACTGGTACAAGTTATTCCTTTTGACTGATGTGATTTGTAGTAGAATAATTTTAACATAACACCTGTGTTTAATAGTGCTTAACACTGCACACTAGGTTAAAGCAAATGAAATGTATTTATTATTAGCTATTATTATTAATTATCTAAATACATAGAGATATACCTATCTCATATAACTGGGAGGGACCCTGAAAAGTCAGGGAGTCTAGCCCCCTGCCTTCACTAGCAGGACCAAGTACTGATTTTGCCCTAGATCCTTAAGTGGCCACCTCAAGGATTGAATTCATAACCCTGGGTTTAGCAGGTCAATGCTCAAATCACTGAGCAAGCCCTGCCCCTAGGGTAGTGGCTTGAGGCTCCAGCCAGGCCAAGCCCCCATTGTGCTAGACACTGTTAAAACATGTTCGAAAGGAGGAGAATAAGAGGGAGCATAATAAAATATATTAAAAAAAAAAAAGAATGGTATAGAGAAAATAGAGCTCAGTAACTTCTGTTCGCCCAGTCTCATAACACAAGAACAAAGAGTGTAGTTGTAGCCCTGTCAGACCCAGGATATTAGAGAGACCAGTTGGGTGAGGTAATATCTTTTATTGTTGGACCAACTTCTGAGGTGAGAGCGATAAGCTTTCAAGCCAACAGAGCTCTTCTTCAGGTCTCTGTATGGCTCAAAAGCTTGCCTCTCTCACCAACAGAAACTGGTTGAATAAAAGATATTACCTTACCCACCTTGGTTCACAAGAACAAGGAGACATTCAAGGGAATGAAAGGTAACAAATAAACATTTATAAAAGGACATAGTTTTTCACACAAAACGTAATTAGACAGGGGAACTCGTTGCCACAAGATATCATTGGCCAAGTGCATGGCTGGATTTTAAAAAGGATTATATATTCATTCCCAGAGTTACTATTACCATAAATAAGAGCTTTGGAAGGGATATAAATCATCAAGCTTCAGGGAATAAGCCTTTCTCTAAATATTTGGGGCGCAATCAGGAGGAAACTTCTCCAAGAGGCAGGTTATCCCATAACTGCTAACTACTTACTGCACAGTTTCTTTCTTTGAATCAGCTGTTGGAGACTAGATAGACCACTGGTTTGATCCAGTATGCTATTTCCTATGTTCCTGTATAGTAAAAGACAGAGCCCCAGAAAGCTCACAGTCTAAAAATAACATCTGTTCTTCTTACCTAATTGGCAGGCATAGATGATCACAAAGCTTCCATATCATAGTTACAAACTGTCCCTTAGCCATTGACTTATGATGAGGTTTAATGTTTTAAGCCATTAACACATATTTATAATATTGGGCAGAATATGTTTTTAATTCCAGAATTTGTATTTTTGGTATGATAAAACAAAAGGGCAAAAATACTTTGTACACACACAGGATCACTATACAGATATATCAAAATAAATTAATCTATGCAGGTATAGATACTAGAGGCAAGAATAATTTTATATAAGTTATATATAAGAAAGATAGAAGACAAAAGACATAAAAGAGGAAGAATTCAAATATTTAGAAGAAAAGAGAATATGAAAAGAAAATTGTAAGATTATATGAAAGTAAAGTAATTCAAGATTCTCAGATGCAAGGTACTATGAAAGTGCAAAGCATTATTAATTATTATTATTATTTTGTAAAATTTCAATTGAGTCAATGAAGTCTGAAAGCGGATCCTAAATGTGATTATATGAGACTATGGATTCAATTTCTGCCAGGTAGCATGAATTTCAATGTATTGCTGTGTTATTAAAAGCAACCAGCAGTGTGAACCTGCTATATTATTAACATGTTACATTAGCCTTAATAGTTAATTGAGTATTCATATTCATATTGTGGTCTCTTTTCCTAAAAGAGAGTAACAGCTTTCTAAATGCTTTTAAGACTTCCAGGAATAAAATGAAGGTATGTTTAAGTACTTGACAGAAACTGTGTTTAAAATTATGAATACAGTGAATGATTGTGTTGTATTAGGACCCTTACCAGAATCAGTTGAGAAAGAAATTACGTAAACAATGGTGTGTGTGTGTGTGCGTGTGTGTGTAGGGGGCATATAGATCATCTGTATCTATGTATACAAATACAGGTATCTTTGTCTGTCAGTCTGGAATGTGTTATACTAGGGAAAGTGAATCTCTCAAAAGAGACTCGAGACATGTTTTTAATGTCATCTCAGAATTCAACTGTAAAACAAAAATGGATAAATACCTCATGGCATTTTAAAAACAGTCTGCTTTCACCTAGATAGGCCCCCAACTGATTAGTAGGGGGTATCTTTTAATTCATTTTTATTTTCTTTAATCATACTATGTTTAGGGTGAAAGTCATCTGTGCTGAGGAGGGCTAGACCTATGTAAGAACTATGGGGGGAGTGGGGGATCAGCCCTACAGGGCTGTCTGGACCCTCTGTGGAAAGGGTCTCCACATTGGTTTAAGGCATTTTACCTCGGAAGTGGGGTGGACCAGGGATGGGGCTGCTGATCCATATTATATAGCTTCATTGGTCCCAATACCCCACACATCTGACAATCAAGGGCTGTGGCTACTGTTTTACCACACAGTAACAGCAGTTGCATGGGAGCTATGCAAACTGCCCCACACTCTGGCCCTGGATCATGTCTGAATTTCCTTTGTCCAGCTTCTCCACACTACACTTGCAACGTGTCCAAACACCCGGGTTTAATGTAAGTGAATAGATTTCAACCTTAATTCATTTCTAATCTCTCCAAAATCCTGTAGTCCTTTCCTAAATCAGTCATTAATTTTGCATCCCTAGGACTTACTACTGTACGAGCTGCATGCTTAATATAGATCACTATGTCCTTTCATATTTCTGCTTTGCCTTCAAAATAGACTATTAATTGTGTTTATCCAGAAAATATAGATCAAGCACTTGCTTAAAATATTAATAACTGTCAATGTCTTTTTAAAAAAAATCCATTTTATTGTAGATTTAATGTTTGAGGTGCAGAAAAACAGTTGGAAACCCCCACACATTTGAATAAAAAGTGTAAGTAGAGGAAATCATTGATGGAATGGAAAAAACAAACAAACAACTCTTTTCACATACAGTTTTTTGGCAGTTTTTACACCTTCCCTTACATTTCTGATGTCTTATGTTTTATGTTGAGTAGGCACAATTTTAAACTTCATGTGTGAGAGGAAAAATCAAAGGATAGATATTTGGCCAGCTTATAATGCCTCCCAGTTTGATAATATTGGTTTCAGGACACCACAGGTGGAGGATACTAAATTATAACAAATAAAAGAATAAATCATGATGAAGCTGCCTAAGGGTTTGGCTGAATTTCCTGTGCAAACTGTGATTAACTGAATACCTGCTCTGGAATGTTGGTTTGGCAAGAGGTTAAATGCACATGAATGAATCTGTCTGCATACTTACATGCTGCAGTTACACTTATTTCTCATGATGATGTGTGCTATTGTCTAAGTGGTTGAATATGATTTTACTGTGGTTGTATGTTATTCTTTGTAGGCTCTTCCACATGGGAGAATAAGCATGTGAGCAATGTTGCATCAAGGGTTTGATTAGGCCCTGGCCAGTCCAGGATCAGGGAAGGTATAAGGACAGCTTAGAGACATCTTTGCCTCCTCTCCGACTCAGTTGTGCTGTGCATAAACTTATAGTGGTGAGCGATAGAGTCCTTAATGTGAACCAAAGCATGAGCTCATCTACTCTTTTGAAGCATTTATCGGCCAAATCTTGTTGGTTTCACCAAGCAAACTCCTATTGAGATCAGTGCAGGATTCAGCTGCAAATGATAAACTGTTCTCTCTCTCCCCTCTTCATTGTTTCTTCCTTTTCTGATCCTTCACTGCCTTGAAATCTTTCTTTTCTTCTTCTTTCTGCACACACATGGGGTCACCCCATCTCAAAAAAAGATATATTGGAATTGGAAAAGGTTCAGAAAAGGGCAACAAAAATGAGGAGCGATTAATAAGACTTGGACTTTGCAGCTTGGAAAAGAGATGACTAAGGAGGGATATGACAGAGGTCTATAAAATCATGACTGGTGTGGAGAAAGTAAATAAGGAAGTATTATTTACTCCTTTGCATAACACAAGAATTAGGAGTCACCAAATTAAATTAATAAGTAGTAGATTTAAAACAAACAAAAGGAAGTATTTTTTCACACAACGAGCAGTCAACCTGTGAAACTCCTTGCCGAGGATGTTGTGAAGGCTAAGACTATAACAGGGTTCAAAAAAGAACTAGATATGTTCATGGAGGATAGGTTCATCAATGGCTATTAGCCCAGATGGGCAGAGATGGTGTCCCTAGCCTCTGTTTGCCAGAAGCTAGAAATGAGCAACAAGAGATGGATCACTTGATGATTACCTGTCTCTTCATTCTCTCTGGGGCACTTGGCATTGGCCGCTGTCAGAAGACAGGATACTGGGTTAGATGGATGTTTTGTCTGACCCAGTATGGCCATTCTTATGTCTCCCATCTTCCACTAATCCAAGAATTAAAGAAATTTGAGTCAGAAGAGCCCGCTCAGGTCACCTAGGTAGCCAATGAAGGATTGTTCCATACTATATATCATATACTGCAGAAATGCCACCTCCAGATTTTATTGCAATTTCTTTCATTTTTAATGGTGACAATTTCTTTATTTAAACTGTTAGTTATTCTAGGCTCTTCAACTGAAGGCCCATTTTGTGACTCTTAGAAATTTCCATATAGATACACATCAGTAAAACCAAAATCTAGCACCTCCAGAAGACATGAGGGTGGAAATGGCCACTTTGTTTTGCTGCTTCTTGTCATGTGAAAAGACTTTCCCCCCTCTCCTCTTCATCTAAATAGGCAAGATTGACATAAAAGAGTACTTCAAGAGCTGAACTCTCCTACTGAACACAAATACAGTGAGTTTCTGTATATCTTTAAATGTTTTATATGTCCTAGTAATATATAATTTATTATGTTGTGAAGCTGAGCCCTCCTTTGAATGAAAATTTTACTGTCAGAGCCTAGGGTACTTTAGTTTGATGATTTAAAACTCCCAGTACATTCATAGCAAATAGCACTTTTTATTACAGTGTGTTTGTCCAAGAGGTCAAACAGTGGGATTTTTTCCCCACAGTAGAATTATTTCTGATAGCAAGACATCTCCTATCTGATACCAAATGCAGTAGCCAACACAGTCTTAGCCAGCTTGTTACAAACTGGACCTACCATGCACAAGGAAAGCGTGGAAGCTTTACCTTTTCTTATGCAAACATCTTTGCATGCAGATTACACAGAATGTTAAATGCTGTACACTCACTTATATCTTTTTGGTTTCAAGTTTTCCATTTATAGTTTTGCTCCAGTATTTCATTTCCTCAGAGATGATGTTGAATTTAAGCTGCCTTGTGATGATGCTAAATTCATTTCTGAGATGAGTAAAAGTGACTAAAATTATGTGCATGTTTCCTGTGAAATATTGTACACTGGGCAGATCCTAGATTAAAAGACAAGCTTGACTTTAAAAGTAATGTGATTAATTTCCTCAACCAAAAGCAGTTAGATGGTTTTCATGCTTATGCTGATACTGTATGGGTGCCCTATTACATCCATGTACATTCTCCATCACCTTGTGGTTAGCCCCTGCTGAGCCTATTAAGTTGATATCAAATCAGCTTGTCCCTTAGTGATAGTAAACAAACTCTTTGAGAGCTGCAGAATTCTGCATCTGTCCTCTTACCTGTCACTTCAGCCTCCTTTTACTGATGCTAAAAGAAATCTTTACTGTCAGTCATATAACCAATTCACTTTGTTCACAGGCAGTGACAACCTTGTTGTGTTTCTCCCACCACAGAACCGACTTCTGTGAATTAGCATTTTCAAAATTTAGACTAGCTCATTAGTGTGAATAAATTTGAAAGCTGCTGTTAGAGTTTATAAAAATGTAGCCTGGCTTTCCTTGGATATAATTTAGGCATCCGTAGAAAAATAAATTAAAATCTGTCTCCCAAGTATCACTTTGTGATTTTAGAGCCAAAGTGTCTTTTTGTGTCTTTATTTGAGCTATTAAGAAAATGAACAACAGCACACACACACAAATACAAAAACAAAACAAAACACCACCTCCAAATCCTCCAAAGTCTTCTCCAGCCTCATATCTCTACTTATCATTTTTCAGTTTGGAATAATTAAAAGAGCGGCAACCACTCTTGAAAAGCAAATGGAAGTTCAGGCTTCAATAAAGCCAACCTCAATCATCTTTCTGGTTGGCTATGTCCAACACACCACCCTGCCGCTTAATGGCCGCTGAAAATTTGGTCTAGCCTCCCACAATCCTTATAGTCATTTATGCCCCTCTCCAATCTATGCATGTAATTATCGTATGATCATTTGGATGTAATCAAAATGTGCTTGGGAATGGGCAAATGAGCCAATATATAATGATTTCTTTCTACCTCTTATGACCCAAATCCAGCCAGTATAGCCTCTTAATGCTCTGGTTTCAGGGTGTAATCTAAACCCTTGATGAAAACACAAAGTTATCTTCCTCTCATTACATCATATTGTACAATTAGTCAGGTCCAATGTGTATTATTGTTTTTTATCTTGTTGTGAAAATTAGGTATTGGCCACTATTGGAGATAGGATGCCTAACAAGATGAATCTAGTTTGTCTAGGCATGGCAACTCCTGTAGTCCTAAACCGTCGACAATAGTATGCAAACATACAGTGCTGAAGAATTCAGTGCAATGCAAAAGAATTTCCTTGCCATGCACTGTTGTTATCCTTGCTCCTTACACTAATTCCATACTCTCCTCAAGGAGAATTCTATGGCACAGACAGCAGGAGGATATCAATATGTCTGAATGAATTGCGTATTACTGAGGAAACACTCTACAAACAGCAAAGAATCCTGTGGCACCTTATAGACTAACAGACGTTTTGGAGCATGAGCTTTCGTGGGTGAATACCCACTTCCTCAGATGCATGTAGTGGAAATTTCCAGGGGCAGGTATATATATGCTAGCAAGCAAGCTAGAGATAACGAGGTCAGTTCAATCAGGGAGGATGAGGCCCTGTTCTAGCAGTTGAGGTGTGAAAACCAAGAGAGGAGAAACTGGTTCTGTAGTTGGCAAGCCATTCACAGTCTTTGTTCAATCCTGAGCTGATGGTGTCAAATTTGCAGATGAACTGAAGCTCAGCAGTTTCTCTTTGAAGTCTGGTCCTGAAGTTTTTTTGCTGCAGGATGGCCGCCTTAAGGTCTGCTATAGTGTGGCCAGGGAGGTTGAAGTGCTCTCCTACAGGTTTTTGTATATTGCCATTCCTAATGTCAGATTTGTGTCCATTTATCCTTTTCCGTAGAGACTGTCCAGTTTGGCCGATGTACATAGCAGAGGGGCATTGCTGGCATATGATGGCGTATATTACATTGGTGGATGTGCAGGTGAATGAACCGGTGATGATGTGGCTGATCTGGTTAGGTCCTGTGATGGTGTCACTGGTGTAGATATGTGGGCAGAGTTGGCATCGAGGTTTGTTGCATGGATTGGTTCCTGAGCTAGAGTTATTATGGGGCGGTGTGCAGTTACTGGTGAGAATATGTTTCAGGTTGGCAGGTTGTCTGTGGGCAAGGACTGGCCTGCCACCCAAGGCCTGTGAAAGTGTGGGATCATTGTCCAGGATGGGTTGTAGATCCTTGATGATGCGTTGGACGGGTTTTAGCTGGGGGCTGTATGTGATGGCCAGTGGAGTCCTGTTGGTTTCTTTCTTGGGTTTGTCTTGCAGTAGGAGGCTTCTGGGTACACGTCTGGCTCTGTTGATCTGTTTCCTTATTTCCTCGTGCAGGTATTGTAGTTTTGAGAATGCTTGGTGGAGATTTTGTAAGTGTTGGTCTCTGTCTGAGGGGTTAGAGCAGATGCAGTTGTACCTCAGTGCTTGGCTGTAGACAATGGATCGTGTGATGTGTCTGGGATGGAAGCTGGAGGCATGAAGGTAACCTACCGACTGCTATGCCTACCTTCATGCCTCCAGCTTCCATCCCGGACACATCACACGATCCGTTGTCTACAGCCAAGCACTGAGGTACTACCGCATCTGCTCTAACCCCTCAGACAGAGACCAACACCTACAAAATCTCCACCAAGCATTCTCAAAACTACAATACCCGCACGAGGAAATAAGGAAACAGATCAACAGAGCCAGACGTGTACCCAGAAGCCTCCTACTGCAAGACAAACCCAAGAAAGAAACCAACAGGACTCCACTGGCCATCACATACAGCCCCCAGCTAAAACCCCTCAAACGCATCATCAAGGATCTACAACCCATCCTGGAAAATGATCCCACACTTTCACAGGCCTTGGGTGGCAGGCCAGTCCTTGCCCACAGACAACCTGCCAACCTGAAACATATTCTCACCAGTAACTGCACACCGCCCCATAATAACTCTAGCTCAGGAACCAATCCATGCAACAAACCTCGATGCCAACTCTGCCCACATATCTACACCAGCGACACCATCACAGGACCTAACCAGATCAGCCACAGCATCACCGGTTCATTCACCTGCACATCCACCAATGTAATATACGCCATCATATGCCAGCAATGCCCCTCTGCTATGTACATCGGCCAAACTGGACAGTCTCTACGGAAAAGGATAAATGGACACAAATCAGACATTAGGAATGGCAATATACAAAAACCTGTAGGAGAGCACTTCAGCCTCCCTGGCCACACTATAGCAGACCTTAAGGTGGCCATCCTGCAGCAAAAAAACTTCAGGACCAGACTTAAAAGACCAGACTTCAGTTCATCTGCAAATTTGACACCATCAGCTCAGGATTGAACAAAGACTGTGAATGGCTTGCCAACTACAGAATCAGTTTCTCCTCTCTTGGTTTTCACACCTCAACTGCTAGAACAGTGCCTCATCCTCCCTGATTGAACTGACCTCGTTATCTTTAGCTTGCTTGCTAGCATATATATACCTGCCCCTGGAAATTTCCACTACATGCATCTGAGGAAGTGGGTATTCACCCACGAAAGCTCATGCTCCAAAACGTCTGTTAGTCTATAAGGTGCCACAGGATTCTTTGCTGCTTTTACAGATCCAGACTAACACGGCTACCCCTCTGATACTCTACTAACAATAATAATACATTAAACAATTTGTATTAATATAGCATCTGTTATACGAGAATGTCAGCCTTTTACAGATATCATTGAACAAAGATGTGATGATATGGGGAATAAATAGAGGCACAGAGGACTACAGTCTGATCTTAACTAGTTTTACCCTGATACAACGCCAGTGATTCCTATAGAATTTCTCCTGATTTACCCTGGTGTAAGGGAGATCAGATTTCTAATTCAGAGAAGTTAAGTAACTTGCTCAAGATCACAAGAACGTAAGTGGAAAGGTGGGGAACAGAGGCTTGCAGGGGTTCGACTAAATAGAGCTATTAATAATGTCTGTACTATTGGCACTAAAATGAAAATGTGCAGTGGAGTGTATCTGATTAAAACCTCCAGGTAATGGAAATATTAATATAACAGTAGGAGAAGGAGAAAGACTAGAAGTGGTAAAAGTAATGTGATAGTAGTACTCTAGGCTAGCCATGTCTATAATCCTGACATTCCCTTTTTGCCTCCTCCTTTTAAATTTCATATATATGCCATGTTATGATAGTGTAGCCCCTTCTTCTAACACTCATGTCTCATTCTGACACCAGCATCTCACTGTTGAGCAGTTCAGATGTGCAGGGCCTTGCAAGTTGACTTCTTGGTGAGGAGAAATTGGTGACTGGGAGACCAAGAATATTCTAAGTATAATTTGTTTTACTTACACATATACATCAGTCCTGGAACAGAGGTGGTCACAAACAGAATGGAGGGCAATGCCGTCTTTCAGGAATGCCAGTCCAACACCAGTGCCTGGTTCCCAGGAACTGACTCTAATTAGGGACCAAGGCAGAGGGCAAACTCCCCCATTGCTCAGACAGTTTCCTCTACATGCATAACAAAGCTAACAATAACATGCGCAGCATGTCTTCCCCAAGTCTCAACATTTGCTAACATGCTAAGAAAATAACTTGGAAGTTTATGGGTAACAGTTCCACCAGGAAATGCCTACTATAACAATATTTATGTAGATCAGAAGTATTTCCATCTAAAGTATTGTGTGGGAAAAGTTAGTCATAGATAAGATTCTATGCCATTTGACATATGCATGAACCATTTAAATCCTAGGTATTTCATTTACCCACTATCTGATTAGTTGTAAATGTGCAACTTTAAAAATGTTTATATTCATGTTTGTCTCCTACAAAAAAATAATCCTGCGGCTTGTGCTCCCCTATGCTATGCCCTGACAACTTCTCCCTACCCCATCTGCCCTTTTCTTCTTTCTACACATAAACTGCTCCCACAGACTCATACACATCTGTCTTCCTACTGTTGCCACCTCTCAAACATGCTGTCATCTCCCTTCCACTCTTTGGGCCTGGTCCTTGGATTAAGCCAGAAGTGCTTAGCACAGAACTTAATGGGGACAAAGAGGCTGTGGCAGCAGCTGGGCCTCACTGGAGCACAGTTTTCTCTAGACACACCTCTCCCCTCTCCAAAAAACCCATAGCATATGCCATGACATGTGCTGGGGGATCTGCGTATGTGGGAGGAGATGGTATTGAACTGACAAGGACAGCTCTATGCTACCAATGGCTGCCCCAGTTTTACCGAATCTCACAATATACAGTGTTTTACTTAAAGCTTCAGCACCTGGATTCAAGTGATTACATTATAATCTGATCTTTCTTTTCTTATCTTTTCTAAAAAACAATGTCTCTGGCCCTTGTGGTTGCAGAGAGAAACTTGAAGGTGTGACCTGAGTGCATGCTTAAGCCTCATAAACCAGAAAGCAAATAAAAAGAACTCAAAATGTATTTCATTTTTAAAATCAGTTTCAGGATTTTGAAGGCCCTAACTCATGCTTTAGCATATTTGGATTTCGTGGTACTGATTCCCCAGTGGCAAGGGAATCCTCAGCTGGCCTCTGGGAGTGGACGATCTGACCCTCCCATGCACACCATCTGCTTTCCCCTGCCTCATACATTCTCCACACATCTTTCCTTTTGGCTTTCTCCTATCATTCTTTCCTTTGTCTCTCTTGCTTTCTCTGTCTTTTTCTCTCTCTGTTTTCTTTTTTTTTAAATTTCCCATATTTTCCTTATGTCTCTTTTGTGCCTGTTTCCTGCTCTCCCCACCTCTTCCCCAACCAATTCATGTAAAGTTCTGAAAGGACTGGAACAGGATTAGCCTTTGTGATAGCTACAAAGGGAGGATGACAAGGGAATGAATTCACACTGGTTTACACCATCTGGGGATCTGGCCAAGCACTTCCACAAGCCTTTTCTCCAGGTAGGCTAAAGCACAGGAAGACTGATCCCATCAATATTTCTAAAGACTTAAGCTATGCTCCCTTACATCACATTCCCCATCCATCTGCAGCTCTGCTCAGTCCTCTATGCAATGAAAAAGTGTTGAGAAGGTCTTTAATGTCTGACCCAGTCATGTGACGTGAGCTAAGGGTACAAGAGGTTAAACCTTGTCATGTGACACTGTCAATTATCCACTTATTCCTACTAAACTCTGCTTGACTTGTTCTCCTAGTATTGCTTCAGATGTCAGAGTCTACTACTGAGCTTGATCCTTATCTGTCAGGCAGCTTTCCAGATTGCCCCACCTTCTCCTCACTCCTCACCTCCCATTGCTAATTACAGGTAGCAGATGAACAGCAAAGCAGAATTTATATGATGTGTTCTGTTAATCCTGAGTCTGATCCTGAAATCATTATTTATATGGGTGGTTATTACACATACATACACACGCACACACAAATTCCCATCCACTTTTATGGGACACCTTGTGTGAGTCAGAGTTGCAAGACAGAGCTCCTGGTTAAGTTTACTTTGCTACCCAGTTCAGTCCTGGAGCTAAGCAGTGTGGTAATTAAAAGCATCAGCAGTATCAAACCACCTCTTCCCACACTAGGACTGTAGCACGTTAACAAAAATTAGGAAGAAGTTACAAAATGTGCTGGTTCAGACAATAAGAATGGGTGATTTTAATTACTCTACAATTAACTAGCTCATGGCCCATCAGAATATGATTTACAGAAGCAATTTACCTATACCATAAAAGCCTGTATTTTGGGGCAGTTTGTACTGATGCCTACAAGTGAGGAGGCAACCCTTTATCATATGCAGGTAAGTATATGGCTCCCAAAACCACAGTATCCTAGTGTAGCCCCCTCTCCTGTTCACTCACTCAGTATGAGATTGTTCAAGACAGGGTAAGCTTGCCTAGTGACTTTTTACACAACTTTGGGAAACTGGGCCTGAGGCTCCTTTGTGTTGTATGTCCATGTGTATTCATCTCAGACCCACTCAAACTACCAGGAGCAAGGCTTTATTCTGTAAAGAACATAGAACAGTATTACAGTCCAGCAGCCTCTCCTCTGCTTGCCTGCTACGTGCTCCCAGCTCAGTCAGTGCCGAGACCTTCTACTGGGGGGCAGAGAGGGAACATCCTTGCAGGAACCAGGAAGTTCTCCCAACAAACCGCAGTTTGCAGTCTACAATTTGTAGTTCCCAGGGCTGCCATTGAAGCACACTGGACCTTGGGCTACACGAGCATTTCACACTCTTTAATGTCCCCATTTTTGTGATGTGGAACTGAGGTATAAAGAGTCTAAGCCTCAGATCTTCAAAGGTATTTGGGCTCCTAAATAAGGTTGCCAGGTGTCAGGTTTGTTTTTTTTACCAGAACTCCTAGTTGAAAAGGCAGCCGTTAAAAGTCCGGTCTGTGGCACAGCAGGGTTATGGGACCACAGCCAATGGGAGCTGCAGGGGCTGCGCCTGTGCACGGGACAGTCCACAGAACCGCCTGGCTGCGCCTCTGTGTAGGAACCTGAGGGAAGACATGCCACTGCTTCTGGGAGCTGCCTGAGGTAAGCCCTGATCCCCCCTCCTGCCCTCCAAACCCCTCATCCCCAGCCCCACCCCAGAGCTCACACCCCCAGCTGGAGCCCTCCCCCCTGTGCCCCAACCCCCTCCACCAGCCCTGATCTCCCTCCCACCATGTGAACCCCTCAGCCCCAGCCTAGAGCCCCTTCCTAAACCCCAAATATCTCATCCCCAGCCCCACTCCAAAGCCCGCATCCCCAGACCAGAGCCTGTACCCCTTCTCACACCCCAACCCCCTGTCTCAGCCCAGAGTCCCCTCCCATACGCCGAACCTCTTGGTTCCACCTCCCAGTCTGGAGTCCCCTCTTGCACCTCAAACCTCTCATCCCCAGCCTCATCCCAGAGCCCGCACCTCCAGACAGAGCCCTTATCCTCTTCAGTTTTGTGCGAGTAGAAAGTTGGTAACTCTACTCCTAAATTCTATTGACATCAATGGGACATTAGGCACCGAAATACATTTGATGATCTGGGCCTAAGTGACTTTCCCAAGGTCCCCCAAGGAGTTTGTGAAAAAGCAGAAAATTGAAATGAGGCCATCCAAGTCCCAGGCTAGTGACCTCACCCCTGGACCATCCTTCCTCTTTGAGTCCAAGTGACTTATTCAGAGGTTATGGCTACACTTACAGTCATACAGCGCTGCCGCGGAGCGCTCCCGCAGCAACACTTTGAAGTGTGAAGTGTGGTCGCGGCGCCAGCGCTAGGAGAGCTGCAGGTACTCCACCTCCCCGGGGGGATTAGCTTACAGCACCAGTGCTGGGGCAGTGTTTACACTGGCGCTTTGCAGCGCTGTAACTTGCTGTGCTCAGTGGTGTGTTTTTTCACACCCCTGAGTGAGAAAGTTGCAGTGCTGTAAAGCACCAGTGTAGCCAAGGCCTTAGTATGCAGAAATTATTAGGAAAGGTAAAGGCCTGACACTGTGAAGGCTAGAGCCACAAAGGGACCTAACTCCAATATAGTCATTGGGACAAAAAAAAAAAGATCAGGAATAACTATATAGACCCGTGGTTCAGGCCCTCAGTAGGCTGTGGGAGACCATAGTTCAAGCCATTTTTCCAATGACTTATTTTACAAAGTAGAATATATTCAACAGGAGAGACTGAGTGAAGCCCTCTCCCCTCATCTACAGCCCAGTTATTAAGGCACTCTCCTAGGCTGTGGGATAGCTGGGTTTAAATCCCTGCTCCATATCAGGCAGAGTGGGGCTTCAAACCTGGTCTCCCATATCCTGGCTGAATGTGCTAAGCACTGGAGACAAGTGTATAAAGGGGCACCAGCACCACTTCCTCCGCCTCCTCCTCTTTTTGTGAGAAAAGCATTAGGAGCCTAACTCTGGGAGAAGGTTCATGGCTGGGATTCTGAAGCAGAGGGAGACACTTCCCTCTAGTCTGGGGTTAGGTGACCAACTCCCTTTGAGGGGCAAGGCTTTGACCTCTGCATTTCCTATTGGCTAGTTTAGACAGCTCCCTGCTCAGCATGCTGGCTTTTGCCTAACTCTCCCCATGCCCAGTATAGGAAGACAGGTGACCTAACTCAAGGTATGGATTCCACTAAATGGCAGGGTGCCTAAATGTTAGGTATTGCAGCAATGGGAGTCAGTCTTTTTTGCGGGTCTAGTCCTGAGCATCTCCTCAAGTGCTGCCACAGCCAGTGGAAAATGAGGAGTGCTCTGCATCTTACAGGATCAGGCCCTAATTAAGGCCTAAGCAAGGCTCTAATTTATTTAGATATCTTGAGTTCAAGAGCTCCCCAGCTCTACAAACCTGAGCTCCATTGGGTAACAGCAATCACTGCACAATTAGCTTTTATAACATAATAGAGAGCAACCTGGAGTGACAAAGTGACAAACGTTAAAAGGACAGATTTTAAAATTATGTGGAAAATGGTTAACAGCAGGCTGAAGGGCAAAGTAAAAAAACTTTAAAACCACAGACGCAGCCTGGAGGCTATTCAAGAACATTGTGTTAGAGGCACAGATGGTTCGTGTATCAATGAGCACAAAAATAAAATAAAATGATGAGAACAAAACTATGGTGAAGCAGGCTTCATGAAGGCTAAATAGGCATCCTTTAAAGACAGAACTACAACCTGAACGCCACAGATCAAATTGTAACCTGTGCCAGGTAAAGCTCAAGTTGGTCATGCAAAAGGTTAGGAAAGAGGTATTAAGATACTATGGCAATGAAGGCATGTGAGTATCCATTTTAAGTGTTATGGCACCCAAAAGTTTGCACCAGAAACAAGGAGTGGCTACCTTGAAATTGCTGATTTCCCACTCATCCTGTTTCATAAAAAAATCTGTTATCCAATCAGTGTAAAGAAACAATGCCATGTGACTTAAGTGCCCAATCACATACTATAATGACATAGATTCATAGATTCATAGACTCTAGAACTGGAAGGGACCTCGAGAGGTCATCGAGTCCAGTCACCTGCCCTCATGGCAGGACCAAATACTGTCTAGACCATCCCTGATAGACATTTATCTAACCTACTCTTAAATATCTCCAGAGATGGAGATTCCACAACCTCTCCAGGCAATTTATTCCAGTGTTTAGCCACCCTGACAGTTAGGAACTTTTTCCTAATGTCCAACCTAAATCTCCCTTGCTGCAGTTTAAGCCCATTGCTTCTTGTTCTATCATTAGAGGCTAAGGTGAACAAGTTTTCTCCCGCCTCCTGATGACACCCTTTCAGACACCTGAAAACTGCTATCATGTCCCCTCTCGGTCTTCTCTTTTCCAAACTAAACAAACCCAATTCTTTCAGCCTTCCTTCGTAGGTTATGTTCTCAAGACCTTTAATCATTCTTGTTGCTCTTCTCTGGACCCTCTCCAATTTCTCCATATCTTTCTTGAAATGCGGTGCCCAGAACTGGACACAATACTCCAGTTGAGGCCTAACCAGCACAGAGTAGAGTGGAAGAATGACTTCTCGTGTCTTGCTCACAACACACCTGTTAATGCATCCCAGAATCATGTTTGCTTTTTTTGCATTAGCATCACATTGTTGACTCATATTTATCTTGTGGTCCACTATAACCCCTAGATCCCTTTCTATCGTAGTCCTTCCTAGATAGTCTCTTCCCATTCTGTATGTGTGAAACTGATTGTTCCTTCCTAAGTGGAGCACTTTGCATTTGTCTTTATTAAACTTCATCTGGTTTACCTCAGACCATTTCTCCAATTTGTCCAGATCATTTTGAATTATGACCCTGTCCTCCAAAGCAGTTACAATCCCTCCCAGTTTGGTATCACCTGCAAACTTAATAAGCATACTTTCTATGCCAACACCTAAGTCGTTGATGAAGATATTGAACTGAGCCAGTTCCAAAACAGACCCCTGCGGAACCCCACTTATTATACCTTTTCAGCAGGATTGGGAACCATTAATAACTACTCTCTGGTTATATCTAGCCAGTTATGCACCCACCTTATGGTAGCCCCATCTAAATTGTATTTGCCTAGTTTATTGATAAGAATATCATGTGAGACTGTATCAAATGCCTTACTAAAGTCTAGGTATACCACATCCACCACTTCTCCCTTATCCACAAGACTCTTTATCCTATCAAAGAAAGCTATCAGATTGCTTTGACATGATTTGTTCTTTACAATTCTGTGCTGGCTATTCCCTATCACCTTACCACCTTCCAAGTGTTTGCAGATGATTTCCTTAATTACTTGCTCCATTATCCTCCCTGGCACAGAAGTTAAACTAACTGGTCTGTAGTTTCCTGGGTTGTTTTTGTTTCCCTTTTTATAGATGGGCACTATATTTGCCCTTTTCCAGTCTTCTGGAATCTCTCCTGTCTCCCATGATTTTCCAAAGATAATAGCTAGAGGCTCAGATACCTCCTCTATTAGCTCCTTGAATATTCTAGGATGCATTTCATCAGGCCCTGGTGACTTGCAGGCATCTAACTTTTCTAAGTGATTTTTAACTTGTTCTTTTTTTATTTTATCTTCTAAACCTACCCCCTTCCCATAAGCATTCACTATGTTAGGCATTCCTTCAGACTTCTCACTGAAGACCGAAACAAAGAAGTCATTAAGCATCTCTGCCATTTCCAAGTTTCCTGCTACTGTTTCTCCCTCCTCACTGAGCAGTGAGCCTACCCTGTCCTTGGTCTTCCTCTTGCTTCTAATGTATTGGTAAAAAGTCTTCTTGTTTCCCTTTATTTCCATAGTTAGTTTGAGCTCATAGCTAGTTTGACATAATAGTAAATAGTTGAAGACATAGGGACAGATTCTGCCCTGTGTTGAAGTAATTTTGTGCTACCAAACTGTCCTTAAAGCTGTCCCAGAGGAGTGGCTGAGAATTACTCTGGCATGGCTAACTAGCCTACACCAGCCCCTCCCATGCAACTCTGCTGCACAGAATGGTAGTATGAGAACAGAAGTTTGTGCCCTGCACTCTCACATTATTCCCTGACATAATGGCCCCTAAGGAGCCATTACAAGCGGGTGAGATTTAAAGGAGCCCTTAGTCTCCTCTATCTTTTGCCAGGGGTGAGTGGACTTCCAGCCAGCCTCAAGACTGTGGGAGGAACCACTTGGGTGACCAGATGTCCCGATTTTATAGGGACAGTCCTGATTTTGGGGTCTTTTTCTTATATAGGCTCCCATTACCTTCCCTCCCCCATCCCGATTTTTCACATTTGCTGTCTGGCCACCCTAGGAACCACCCTCAGGTCTGCTCCAGCTCACTTGTTTTTCTTCTCCTTGCAGCTTGCGTGGTCATTTATACGTGAGCAAAGTGGGTGTAAACAGGCTACCAGAGAAGAATAGGAGTAGTTTACACAGGTATAAATGATTACATCAGGTGGAGAATTGAGCCCATAAATGGAACAAATAGCTCATGAACAGCCCCATAGGTTGAAATATGTCCACTAAAGTTTGTGAACAATTTCCAACAATGCACAAATGTGAAAAAATCTAAATGTGTTTGTGGTTAATTTATGAAGAATAATAAGGACTAATTAATAGTGCTGGTGGAAAAATGTCAATCCAAGCTGTTTTATGACAGAAAATATTGAGTTTCTGACACAAGTTTGGTAAATGGTGTCTTTTTTTCTGCAGAAAATTTCAACTTTTTGTGGAAAAGCTGAACACCTGAAAATCAAAAAGTGTAAAGTTTTGGCTGAAAATTGAAATATTTTCAATCAGAAATGCTGCCACTGTGTTTCATGAGAGTTGTATATTAGCTACCTCATCCTCCTCTATCAACCAGCTTCCCTAGCTGAACTACGTCTCCCATGGTGCACTATGGCCAGGGATTCCCATGATGCATCATAATGGGCAGGAGCTTTAGTTTTCACCCAAAAGTTTTTGTCCGAACATTTTCAGTTTTTGCTTTTTTACGAAGAAGTCAACATTTTCCCTGGAAAAAAAAATACAGTCAGGCCTGCTAAATAAATCAAATACATTATTTGAGTTTCTGTTCAAAGACTCTGTTTTCCATAATGGGAGGAGAGTTACTTTTTGTGGGAGATCAGAATATGGTATTGACAAAGATAGAAGTTAAAGAAGAAGATGTTACAAATTAACCTGAAGTATCAGAGGGGTAGCCGTGTTAGTCTGGATCTGTAAAAGCAGCAAAGAATCCTGTGGCACCTTGTAGACTAACAGACGTTTTGGAGCATGAGCTTTCATGAGTGAATACCCACTTCCTCAGATGCATGTAGTGGAAATTTCCAGGGGCAGGTATATATATTGATTGAACTGACCTCGTTATCTCTAGCTTGCTTGCTAGCATATATATACCTCCCCTGGAAATTTCCACTACATGCATCTGAGGAAGTGGGTATTCACCCACGAAAGCTCATGCTCCAAAACGTCTGTTAGTCTATAAGGTGCCACAGGATTCTTTGCTGCTTTTACAAATTAACCTGAGAAGCTCAAATGTAGTAAAATCAGGACCGATTATATTCATTTAAATCTTCTTGGGGTAATAGCATGTGCTGTAACAGAGATACTGACTGGTGACAAAAGTCTGGAGATTTGAAATGCTGCTTAAATGAAATTGCCTGTGCAGCAGTACCTACTGCAGAGCCAAAGCCTTGACATGGAGATTATAGTGAAGGAGGGGCTTAGTGATAGTTCGGATGATCATCCCCAAATTCAGAAGTTTATTCAAACCACTTGAACCTAATGGTTCTGTAAGATTGGGATAGAAATCTCACAGGTACCAGATATTTGGTAATTTGCACTGTGGACAAGGCTGGTGATATCAGAAGAGAGCCTTTCTCATAGTTTTTCAGCACTTGTTTTGTTTCTGGTCCTCGCTGGAACCAAGAAATCAGAGAGGTGTTTGAAAGTGAAAAATAAGTTTAAAAACTGTCACCCAAAGATTTTTAAAAATGGAAGCAGCCCAACTTCTTCTATACAGGAATCTCTGGCAGGAGGTGATGGGGAGTCAAGCACCTCATAACACGCTTCTCAAAGGAGATCGGCCGAGAATGACATTGCTCGTGTGGCCGTTCACAGAACAACTACTGAGGGGACATGGCGGTGGAGCAGCTGCAGTTACACAACTTCAAAGCCTGGTCTACACTATGGGGTTAGGTCGAATTTAGCTGCCTTAGGTCGATTTAAAAATTAATGCATCCACACAACCAACCCCATTCCGTCGATCTAAAGGGCTCTTAAAATCGACTTCTGTATTCCTCCCCGGCGAGGAGGAAATCGACTTTGCTAGGTCGAATTTGGGGTAGTGAGGACACAAATCAATGGTATTGGCCTCCAGGAGCTACCCCAGAGTGCTCCACTGTGACCGCTTTGGACAGCACTTTGAATTCTGATGCACTAGCCAAGTACACAGGAAAAGCTCCGGGAACTTTTGAATTTCATTTCCTGTTTGGTCAGCATGGCAAACTCAGCAGCACAGGTGACCATGAAGTCTCCCCAGAATTGTAGAGTGTAGAATGTTTCTATGCTCCCCCTATCATCTCTGTCCCTGAGGTTCTCGCAGATTAGAAGGTGTTTTTTTTCACCTTCTAATCTGCAAGATGACATGTTTTCCAAGCTCATGCAGTCCTCCCGCATTGATAGGGCACAGCTTAATGCATAGATGCATTCAGTGGCAGAGGTGAGGAAAGGACATGATGAAGCGTCTGTTGGGGGAGCAAATGGACATGATGATGAAGCATCTGTTGGAGCTGCAGGAAAGCCAACAAGAGCACAGACCCCCGCTGCATCCATTGTATAACTGCCTACCCTCATCCCTATGTTCCATGGTCTTCTCACCCAGATGCCCAAGAATGGCGGGGAGGGGGAGTCTCCGGGCACCCAGCCACTCCACTGCAGAGGATGGCCAAAGCAACAGAAGGCTGTCATTCAAACAATTTGAATTTTAGTGTGGCTACAATAAGCAATGTGGCCTTGTCCTACCATCCTTCCCTACCCCACCCAGTCTGTTATCTCATTTTTTAAAATTAATAAAGAAAGAATGCATGGTTTCAAAATAATAGTTACTTTATTTTGAAGGGGGGAGGGTGGAAATTAAAATCCACAAAGGGGATGGGTTTGAATCCAGGAGAAACACACACAATTGTCACACCAAAGCCTGGCCAGTCATGAAACTGGTTTTCAAAGCCTCTCTGATGCACAGCGTGCCTTGCTGTGCTCTTCTAATCGCCCTGGTGTCTGGTGCAAAACGATTGTCTGCCATTGCTTTCACGGAGGGGGAGGTGACTGATGAAATGTACCCCAAACCACCCACAACAATGTTTTTTGTGCCATCAGGCATTGGGAGCTTAACCCAGAATTCCAGTGGGGGGGGGGCCTGTGGGAACTGTGGGATAGCTACTGTGACAAAGCTCTGTCCTTGTCTCCATAAGTCCTGCATTTCCTGATGGATTTTGCTAGCCTCAGAGGCTCACTGTGACCCTCCTCTTAACCCTTCTCTCTCTAGAGACAAAGGGTCACAGTCTACTGAGCCATTTTCATCATAAGCCAGCAAGGGAGGTGAGGAGAAGCTATCCTTCCTTGCACAGTCTCTGTTGTCTCCCAGTCTCAGTGATTAATCAGGAGGCAAAGGTGTGTGTGGGGGGGAACCCAAGCCTGCCCTCTACTCCAGGTTCCAGCTCAGGGACCCTCATAGTATCAGCTATAGTAGCTGACCTTATAGGAACAGGACACATACAATTCCCTGGACTACTTCCCCACAGCAGCCCCCACTCCCTCAAGCTCCCCTTCACCCTTATCTCAGGGCCTCCTTTCTTGTACCTAGTATGGTGTATACAGCTTAGTCTCTCTAACAGCGCAACTTCTCACAGCTCCTGACATACTCTCCCACCTGACTAACTGGGAGGGTTTTTGACTAGTTTCAGCCAGCCCCTGATTGGCTTCAGGTGTCCCAATCAACCTAGCAATCTCCACTGCCTTCTGGAAAGATCTTAATTGGCCCCAGGTGTCTTAATTGACCTGGAGCAGCTGCCATTTTACTTATCCTGGTACTAGAGATTTGTTTAACCTGGTGCTACTATATCTATCTCCCATTACTTTTCTATAGCCATCTGACCTTGCCCCGCCACACTACCCACAGTGCACCGCTCTGTAAGTTGATGCTAGGCGTGGTAGTGAGGGCGCACTCTGCCGACTTAATGCGCTTAGTGTGGACATATGCAATTGACTGCATAAAATCAATTTCTGAAAATTGACCTAATTTCATAGTGTAGACATACCCAAAGATAAATGGAAGCAGGTTTACCCAGGGATACAAAGGGGAGGGATTGCGTAGGAAAAGAGGGAGCTACAGTCTGCTGAAGATGCAAAATGGGGACTCAAAAAGTTTCTGCTAATATGGACATCCTTTGGAGAAACACCTGACATTCCTGATCTCCAGTACTCTTGTGTACTTTATGAAACATCATATCCATAGAAGAAAACTTTCAGAACCTCTGATGACTTCCTTAAAGTCTCCAGTGTATAGGCGCTTTAGCTGTGAACTTTACTTGGGAGAAAAGTGGTGATGGAAGTTCAGCATCACCACCAAAAAGAGAAATTCTACATTTTCAGTGTATAACATTGATGGGTTTTTTTCCTGGTAAAAAAGGAGACACTGCATGGCACTAATGAGCCATGGCACATGCATGCACATACACTAGTATACAGGAATACTCCTCTACTGCGACTTTATAAGAACCTTGGACACTTCGGTTTGATTAACACGTTGAAAAGACGTACATTTTACCTGAAGAAAGCCAGGCCCTGGGGATTTGTTAAAAATTCAGAAAAGGAAGACACTGTGAAAAGATTAAATTCAGTTACAGTAACTAATGCATTCTATTAATATAACAAGGACAACAACAAAAATTAGGCCTCCTGAAGAATTAGGACAATTTTGTTTGATTCTCTCTGAGTGTACATAGTTATATACATATGTGTATATGTGAATAATATATATTTATAGAAATATATTCATACACACATGTGTATACACACACACACACACACACACACACAAACAGAGAAATAAATCATCTCAATAGAACACAGTATATAGAGGGCTACAGCACATCTTTATTTAAAATACGTAGGATGCCAAGACAGAAAAGTACAAAGAAAGATATACATATTGTTTTTGAAGCTGAAGCATGAATATGGTTGTAATTTTAATGTTTCTTGCTGGAAAAAGGTCATCTTTGGCGAGGTCGGGTTTTTCTTAAGGTCATTTCACATTGAGATATCTGCCTGCTTTTGACATTTCATCTAGAAGAGGCACAACTATTCTGACACATGAAATGGGTTCTTTACAAACCCAATGGCTATTTCTATCAACATCTGTTATTGTTACACAAAAGGGGAATATGCATTGATTGCAAACAAGGCTTCACATTTTTTTGGAGAATATTTATATATATATATATATATATATTACTTAAAGGGACAGCAATGTCCATCTGAAGTAGCAGCAAAAGAAAACATTGAACCATAAAAGACTGAAAAAAAAATAACCCCAGAGATGTTGTTTTTACTCACACGTAGATAGAGAAAAAGAGAGAGAAAAATTAAATTACTCTTAGTAAATTGTAAGACTTCCTCCAAAAAAGCAGCAAGGCAATGAAATTTACTAATCATTTCTGTAATTACTTTGTGATGTTTGGGTGTGAAATTCCTCTCACTTTAGTGGATTTAATCTGTTTTTACACACAGCACCAGAATTTTGCTCTTGGTCTCAATTTCCAAATAGCTAATTTTCACCTTGGACAGCCCTGGGTAGTTCTTGCGAGTATTCAGCTGACTATTTGATAGTTTGGATTTGCTGTCTGAGCTTTGTGACTGGTCACATGGTATCATCTCTGTTCCCTGATTAGATGCTCTATTCTTTGTAAACTACTGCTTTCTCCCTAAATGAATTTTGTTTTGTCAGGAAACAGATTTTGTTTTCTGATTACATTCATCTTGGCTATGACCCAAATCTGCTGTTTGTGAATGTTTGAAGGAATATACAAGTATTCGGGAGCAGCGAATATTAATGGATATGTACAGGCTAAATTGAAACCCAATTTGTTAATCGGGCAAACTGTGAATGAACCGGGTTTTTTTGCACTCTATTGGCCCACGAACTCCAGGAGCACCAGTAAACTGCATGCTTGGAGTCACAATGCTTCCAACTGTGCTTAATGTGTCATATTAAACTTCTTTGCAAAGTGAGAATGTATGTATGACAGACATCCACAGAGAACTACAGGTGCTGTTATTCTGGACTGGTGCCATATGTCCATAGGGCATTGAAGAGGTTACTATCCAGGTGTACGAGCTGTACTGTTGGAACACGTTCTGTATTCCTTCCAGACTTTGGCCTCAAATAAGTGTCTTTAACATAGTTTATTAACATGTCATAATTAGATTTATTTAATGCACTGGGATCCAGAGCATGTCGGCTCTGTGGATGACCAAAAAATACATCAGCTTTCGATAGAGCTACAGGAAAACAGGACAGCCATGCTCTCTTTCCCACCATGGTTTGAAAACAGGACTTGAATGTTCTCAGCTTATGTGCAACCGTAAAAGCACAACCACTCTAGTGAGCTGCAATGTTGCATTTGATTATAAAATAATGCTTGGGGTCTCAATACGCTAAAATAATGTTAAGGAAGCATCAAAGCACCTTTCATTGGGCCATTTTGTGCCTAGGACATTGCAGTTATCATATGAAATGTGTGGCCTTCTCTTAAACAGTTCTACAAGACTAGCAACTGCTGCATAATAGCACAAATAAACAATAATACTGCACTACACGTAATGGATCCAATAGTTATACTTATTCACATACATAGCCTGTAATGGTAAAATAAATATTTTTCCCCTCACCAGTATTGTAAGATTGCCTGATCCACGGGGAATTGATAAAAAGAAGTCCAATATCTGGTGACTTGATTCTCCTCTGGTCTATGCAGGTATAAACCTGGAGTAACTCCACTTAAGTGAATAGTGTTCCATGAATGTAAAACAAGGCAGGTATGGGGAGACTCAGGCCCTAACAAAAAAGTCAAATTGAATCTGTTTACTTTGTATTCAATAGTCAGTGCTTGTGATGGACAGCGGGAATGATGATTTCAACAGCCAGATTGTATGCAGCATTGTTGTAGCCGGGTCAGTCCCAGAATATTAGAGACAAAAGATGGGTGAGGTAATATCTTTTATTGGACCAACTTCTGTTGGTGAAACACAAAGAAGAATTTCGTCCAGTAAAAGATATTACCTTGCCCACTTTGTCTTTCTAACAGTCAGATTGTGAGAGGCCTCGAAGGAGGTGTGCATGGATGGAAAAGAAGAATCTGCCTCTCTCCCTTGCATAGTTTCACAAAGGCCTCCCACAATAACTTTCCCCATTCTCCCTATGATCTGGGGGAGCCTGGAACTGTAGTCCTTTCCATTGCAACTAGGAGCAGACTGGTTCAAGATGCTTTAGACCCTGAAAACATTTTGACCTATTTAATAAACTGGGCTTTAGTTTTGTGTGGCTAGGCACTATAATCATGCCAAACCAGGCAAAAAGAAAGGCCATTTATCAGATAGGTGTTGTCTGCTTCTGAAAGAGTAAACAGAAGCACACACTAGCTTTGTAGGGTGAGGGCTGAACCTGTAAATTTAGCATTGAGACCAACGGAAGGGATGTGCCTGTCCCCAGTACCATCTTCCTGTTTTCCCATCCTGACCACCAGGGACCATCACTTGCAGTAAGGGACTATGACAGTATGTATCTACCTGCACAGATCTGAGGTGGAGGAGGGTAGGTGCCTACATCCACTGAGACGGATAAGACCCTGAAACGGGGATGATTTGGGGAGAAAGAGATATTCTGACTGAGAACGTCACTACTTCAGAGAAGGGTCATTGGAGTTTGGCAAGTGGAGAATATGTACTAGGTAGGAAAGTATTTGGTAGCCTAAAGAAGAGTGGTTTGTTTTAGGGAGGGGAGTGCATGCAGTGATTTAGGTGGAGGTGTATAGGAGGAGAGGAAAATGGCTGAGGTCAGTGAATTCGGATTGAGAAGGGAT
This sequence comes from Gopherus flavomarginatus, assembly GCF_025201925.1. Taxonomy (NCBI): domain Eukaryota; kingdom Metazoa; phylum Chordata; order Testudines; family Testudinidae; genus Gopherus; species Gopherus flavomarginatus. The sequence goes on from NC_066621.1 coordinate 134,674,784, forward strand.
GTTCCCTATGGCTATACCATAGCATCCCGGTCTGTGACCCTTCCAGAGGAGTGCAATGTCATGTTCCTAAGCTTCCCTTGGCTCTTCTCATGCAGCTCTACACTGGAAGGAAGGAAGGAACAAAGGAAGGAATCATTCAAAATATCTTTTCATCAGAAGGTTGTGATTAAGATCTCCTTTTCCATTATGGATTAGATTGAAAGGTATCCAGATCTGGCAATAGAAGTCCAAGTCAAAATTAGCAATTTCCTCATTGTTTTCATTATGCTTTGTCTAATCCTGAATAACTCAGCAGCATTCACTGCCTGCTGAATCCCAAATGTAGTACAGGGCCTTCAGAGTTTTTAGATGAATTTCAGAACTGCCTTGTTCATGGTTAACTGCAGAAATGACAACTCTGCCTTTCCTAGAGGCTCCAAAGAGGCTCCAACTCTAGCTGGGGTTCTACCTGTGTCACCCACTACAGATAAAAGGTGGGAGAATGGAAATTTTATCATCTCCATTTATTTTACAGATGCGGAACTGAGGCACAGAAAGATTATGTTTCTTACCCAAGAATACACAAGAAGTATGTAGCAGAATTAAGGATTCATAGTCATAGAGTTTAAGGCCAAAAGGAAGCACCAGATCATTCGTTTTGAACCTGGCTACCACTGGCCACCAACACCATCCAGGTGCAGGCAGTAAGCACTGCATACTTACCCCAACATGGACATGAGACTAGAGTAAATAAGGCCCACAGAAGACTAGACTATTATGTGCCACAGGTAGAGAATACGAGGAACCAAGGTGCACCAGTGCTTGAGACCCCTGCAATGGCAGGGAAATGATTACATGAGATTCCCAGATAATCCTGGCAAGTGACCCACACCCACATGCTGCAGAGAAAGGTGAAACCCCCACAAGGAGTCTGTCAATCTGACGTGGGGGGAAATTCCTTCCCAACCCAACCTATGGCTATCAGTTAGATTCTGAGCATGTGAGCAAGAAACAACCAGCGAATACCTCAGAGAGAGACTGTTCAGTGCCGCCTCAGAGCTATGGTCTACCCTTCCCACAATGCTCTCTCCGTCCATGGCCATCCCAGGGGAAGGAGATTAAAAAAACCTCCCAGAATACACTGGGGGGGAATTTGCTTCCTGACCCCCAATGATGGCAGGAGGAAACCTTGAAGCATGAGCTTTAGGAAAATAAGACATAAACCAGAAGTGAACCCTTCTCTCCACCTTCCTAAGCCACTCAGTAATACAATTGCACTTGTAAATTTGCCCCAGTCTGTCATAAGATGAATTAAGTCAGGGGTCTCAAACTCAAATGACCACGATGGCCACATGAGGGCTCGTTCATTGGCCCGAGGGCTGAATCACTGACACACACTCCCCTCGCTGCCCCCACTTCACCCCTTCCATCAGGACCAGCCTCTTCCAACCCCTTCCCTGCCCCCATTCCAATCCCTTTCCTGAAACCCCCCCCCAACTCTGCCCTGTCCCTGCCTCCAGAGGGTGCATGAGGGGTGGGTCGGGGGATCAGGGCGGAGAGTTGAGGTGCAGCTGGGGGTTGGGGTGCAGGCAGGGGGCTCAGGGTGCAGAAGGGGTGTGGGATGCAGCAGGGAGCTCAGGGCAGGGAGTTGGGGTGCACCAGGGGGTTGAGTTCAGACAGGGAGCTCAGGGCAGGGAGCTGGGATGCACCAGGGGGTGGGGAGGGCTCAAGGCAGGGAGTTGAGGTGCAGCTGGGGGTTGGGGTGGAGGCAGGGGGCTCAGGGCAAGGAGTTGGGGTTGGGGTGCAGCAGGGGGCTCAAGGCAGGGGATTGAGGTGCAGAATGGATGGAAGATGTAGCAGGGGGCTCAGGGCACCAGGTTGGGGTGCAGCAGAGGGTTCAGAGCAGGGGAGTGAGGTGCCGGCAGGGGGCTCAGGGAAGGGAGTTGGAGGTGTGGAGTGAAGGAGGGCTTCAGGCTGGCAGCGGTGCACACCGGGGCCAGGACAGGCTGCCAGCCCTGGCCTCGGCCCCAGCCCTGGCCCTGCTCCAGGAAGTAGCTGGAACCATGTCCCTGCAGCCCCTGAGGGAAGGGGATGCAGGGCTCCGAGCTCTGCTTGCCACACTTCCAGGTACTTCCCCCGAAGCTCCCATTGGCTGCGGTTCCCCGTTCCCGGCCAATGGGAACTGCAGGGGTGGTGCCTGGAAGCCAAGGCAACACACGGAGGGAGCCTCAGCTTCTTCCCCCCTTCCCCTCCGCCAGGCTGCAGGGACGTGATTCCAGCTGCTTCAGGGAGTGGCGCAGAGTCGAGGGGGGCAATGCTGCGGCTGTAATTTGCCTACCCCTGGCCTGGAGGTAGGCCGGGGGGGCAGGCGCGGGCCGCTTGGTGGGTCGCAGGAAATAGCCGCGTGTTTGAGACCCCTGAACTAAGTTGTTTGCTCCCACAAATCCTATGAGGATCCTGTTCCATGCCCAGTTTCCTGAGTTCCAGTCCAGTGCCTTCCTCTCTCACCCATTATCGGTGTGCTGTTACAGGCCACTATTTTGTGGGCCAAACTTTTATCTAATGAACTCATGGCTCTCAAAAATCCTCAAGCCTGCTGGCCTGTATAAAATGTGCCCTAAGTCAATGATATCCCAGTTCACTCAAACTAAAATCTAGAAATTCTTTTCATTTACTGCCATATCAAAGTCAGATAAAAAACAATATCCTATTTCAATGAGGTAGTGAAACAAAGTGGCTCTCAACCCTTTTAGAACTAGGTCAAAGTTTCTGGGCTTGACCCATACACTGTGTGGCCTATCACAAATGTTTGACATTACTTGTTATTTAATAATATATTTCCTCAAGTGCTCAAAAAAGGCTAGGCTTTACATTATACACTCATGCAATCTCATAATATTGAAGCCATTCTGGTATGATACACACGGTAGGGTCAAGGATGCCTGATTTTTGGCTTCTTTCTAGCCCCATAAGTTTTCACAAGCCCTATGAATACATTAATCAAGCACTTAAGGGCACACAGGTTTTGCATATAATTTTACCTAGACAGCATTTTACTAAGCTATCAAAATCCAGCCTCTTTTAGAGAAAACAGAGACTATCTATTACACCTCTTAGGTCAATCACCTCTTCTTCATTAATGTATTCCGGTCGTTGCTTCTACTAATGTATATATATTTTTATCTCTCTCTTTCATTACAGCTATGAGAGAGCACCATAACAAACCACCTCTGGCACCTCATCTTCAATCAAGAGAGGAATGACTATTCTCCAGAGTCCATAGCTCCATATTATTAACATTCTATCCCTGCCTATCTGCCTAACCTTACATTATTCCTTGTTTATGTGAAGGAGTTTTTTCCTCTTTCCACTATTTTTCATAAAGCAAAGGGGGGAAAAAGATAAAACCACACTGCTGATTTTTTTTCCTTTGTAGAAAAGGTTTTTCTTTGTTTAGATGCATCAAACAAGGTCATTAGAATACTCTGTAGGAGCTGGGCCAAATTCCCTTCTGGTGAAAATCAACAGCTCAACATCAGTTTACACCTGGAAAGAATCTGGACCTCTACATTTAGCAGTGGTATTATTTACCTACAAGTATTTCTTCCTTGCCCTATTTTTGCTGCTACATCCCAATACTATACAGGGTTGGGGACACAAAGAAGAACAATAAATAGCTACCAGGAAAACATTGGCTATCTATCTATCTAATCCATCTATCAGCCAGCTACAGACCTAGCATGAGTGAAAACGAAGTAAAATGCCCACCTGTTGTTAAATGGCAGTTACACTTTAATCAAAATGTTATTCACAGGTCATTGGTAGAGCCGTGTGAAACTTTAGCAAGAAAACCTAAAACTAACCAACAAAACCCCAAGCCAAACAAAATTTGTCTGGTTTACTCTTTTCATCACAAACCTGAAACTCGGGGTGGGTTCATTAAAAAGTTTGCAAGTTTCCTCCAAACTGCTCAAACATATGCCTGCTTAGAGCTGTCCTGAGAATTAGGCTCCCGTGCATTCTGTTTAAATCAATGGCAAATAGAAATGGCTTTCAATCTGAGCCACTATGTTCAAATGGTTTCCAAGTTAGGTAAAGTTTCCTTATCCTTAGTTATCATAACCTCTCTACCAGGATACCCACACCCTTGCCCAGTGTTGGGTCATGAATTTTCTTAATCCCTTTCACTTAAAAAATCATGCACTACAGAGAAAAACCCTGTTAAAACAAAGTATAGAGCTGAGCTGCAAGTTTTTTCCACATATGTTTTTTCCACAGTGAATGTATAATAAAAATGTGTATATGTGTTTTGAATAACCTTGCTCACATTCTCGGAAACAAATTATTATTTCTTCTCAAGATTTTAAACTTTAAGTTATAGGATCATCAGAAAACAAGTCCACAGTAAGAGGTCCAGAAACATCCTTTTCATATTGTATATGTTTTCATTATGGGGGAAAGATAGGAACCTCCATGGTAGGTAGGGTGAATTTTACCTGCTGCTATGTCTCTTGAAGTCTGTGGCCAGAGGCTGGCTGATTCATTTCTTTAGTAATAATGGCTTATTTATGGTTACTGAATCATGCAAAAAATGTAATTCTAGCTATTTTAACATATTGTTTTGCATTCCTGGCATTACCACCGAATTGCATAAACTATGTTAGCAAATCTACATATCCAGGAAGTCTGCCTTGTTCTAGCTATAATAAGGGATATTGTTATGCAGTAACTAGTGTTGCACCTGTTTGAAGATCTACCAATGAGAACTAGGTCAGTGTGTATTCCAAAAATAAATCAATACTATTTTTATTATATTATTTTAGTTTTGTATTGACTCAGTCAGATGTCAAGGGAAATACCAAATATGATTCAAGTCTCCAGGGACATTACTGTTCCTGTGAATTTTACGTTCCCAGTTTTCCACCTTAAAAATTAACTTTCCTTCCTGCCAACCTTCTCACAAGTGGGCAATTTCTTATTTTGAGGCCTAGATTAAATGTGTTTGGTCCAGCTCCCAACAGATAGGCACATGCGCACACACATGCACATACACACACATACTACAATTGGTCCACTTGTTGCTACTCTCAGCAAAAATATGAATGGACTATGAAGAGTGAATTACTCTTTTACACCTAGAAATTTTCCTTCCAAGTTGGGATTAAGATACTCTGTTAAGGTAATGCGGCTAACTATGATTCCTCGCTGCTTTTTTTACCTATTTTACTGAAAAAAAAATCCTTTTCCTGAGGCTGCCAGTTTGGCACATTTCTTTGGCACTAAAGTACAGTGTAGAGGCAGATCCATAATAGCCAGGATTGAGGTTATCTCTTCCAGGTTTCAGCCTGTTTTATTCCCTAAGGTTCTGGAGATGCTTGGAGAACTTCAGGCTAAAACCTGATGATACAAACCAGTATCCTATTTGACTCGTAAAATGTTGTGGGGAGATCTTGATTCTAGGTCACTATAGAGTTGGAGATGGGTTTTTTCCAAATGTTTTCCTCCCTGTCGAAGGGAATGTTTTCAGAATCTCTCAGGTGATTGATAATTAGGCTCTCCTTCAAGAAACTGTTTATTGTGACTGAGACACTCCCAGTTGTGAATCTCTTTTTGGGGGAAGATTATTGATACATTTGTAGAGACAAAATCATGGCAAAATCTTGAACCCTCAGATTTAAAAGACGCCTTGAAATGTAGTTTTAGGCCTGGGTATATTAGAAACATTGCACTGGTCTCAGGCTACTCTGGGATGATGATCTCCGCTTAGTGATGGATAAAGACCAACTGTCCATGCTTATTAGTTTATATGTAGAGTATCAGCATTACAGCTGGTCTTAGAATACAATTTTATTTTTGTAAAAAAATTCAAAGGCTCCTGTCATAACTTATTCCCAGATTTGGACCTTAGCGTCCAAAATATGGGTGTTAGCATGAAAACCTCCAAGCTTAGTTACCAGCTTGGACCTGGTAAAGCTGTCACCACCCAAAAAATTAGAGTGTTTTGAGACACTCTGGTCCCCCCAACAACCTTCCCTGGGGACCCCAAGACCCAAATCCCTTGAGTCTCACAACAAAGGGGAATAAACCATTTCCCTTCTCCCCTCCAGGTGTTCCCTCCCTGGGTTCCTGGAGAGATATACAGAAGCAAGCTCCGTGAATCCAAACAGAGGGATTCCACCCTCCCTATTTCCAGTCCTGGAAAACAGAAGTACCGAGAGCTAATCTCTCTTCCTCCCTCACCCAGAGGGAATGCAAAGTCAGGCTAGTAAATCTAACACGCACAGATTTCCCCCTGACTTCTTCCTCCCACCAATTCCCTGGTGAGCACAGACTCAATTCCCTGGAGTTCCCCACTAAAGAAAAAACTCCAACAGGTCTTAAAAAGAAAGCTTTATGTAAAAAGAAAGAAAAATACATAAAAATGGTCTCTCTGTATTAAGGTGACAAATACAGGGTCATTTGCTTAAAAGAAAAAATGAATAAACAGCCTTATCCAAAAAGAATACAGTTTAACACATTCCAGCAACTATACCCATGTAAATACAAAAGAAAACAATATAAACCTATGGTCTTCCTATCTTTGTACTTACAACTTGGAAACAGAAGATTAGAAAGCTTGGAGATAGAGAGAGATCACTCTCATAGCCGAGAGGGTCAGACACCAGACAAAGGACAAAGAACTCACACACAAACTTCCCTCCACCCAGATTTTGAAAAAGTCTTGTTTCCTGTTTGGTCCTCTGGTCAGGTGTTTCAGGTTACTCCTTTCCAGGTGAAAGAGACATTAACCCTTAGCTATCTGTTTATGACAGCTCCAATTAGCAGCATCCTTTTGAGATGTTGGACCATGAAGTGTTGCTAACATGTCTATGGATGCTAAAAGCGATGGATAGGAGCCACGCTTGAATGGCTCAAAAAGTTCCATTTGAGAAGACTTTAAGGGTAATACAGGTTCATAGCTCATCTGCACCTCAAACCCTCTTGTCTGGGGTGTAGACAGATTCTGTTCTTTTACCCCTAGTTTTCAGGGTCTTTAGCCAGTTGCTATATTGCACTGGCATAAATATGCAGCTAGCATTAATCTCAAAGTTTCTGTTTCATTGGTCTTAGTCAGTCGATTACTCTGCTTTCCCAGTCTGTTAGAAAGAGAAGCTTGGATAAGAATTATCTTACTCAAGCTCAAACTTGGTAAGACAGATATGATGCAGGTCAGTTGGGGAAGCAACCAAAAGAAACAGAAAATATCTGACTATTTAGCTGTGGAGATTTGCCTACCTTTTGTGGGTTTCAGGGGTCCTTTTAAATCTTCAGCTGTTAAATGGCAAATGTTTTTCCTTCTGCTTCTGGCCAGGAAGCTGCAACCATTCCTCTTGGATGTTGACCATACTAACATCATCTGTGAATATGCCACCTCCAGACTGGATTATTCCAATCCACTCTGCACAGAACTACATTTGTACATTTCTCAGAAACTTCAGTTAGTGCAGAATATAGTTGCCTGCTTACTTAGTTTTGAATTCAATATGGATCTGTATGCAGCACACACTTCATTCTGAAATGCTATTCAAGGTGTTGAGATTAGGCCTGGACAGTCTAAATATTTGATGTGTTTAAAAGGTTATCAAATTTAGTTCCAAAGACTATGCACAAATCATTTGTGAACTGATCATTATTTCTAAAAATGCATTCATTATTTGCAAGTGTTCATGGAATAGTTCACAAAAACAAAGTTCAAACTATCAGTTGCTTCTGAACCGTTCACATCCCTGTTTGATAACTGTTGGTAGTATGATTGATTACTTAAGTCATATGGCATTTCTTCTTTTCCTTGAAATAAATGGGAAGGCCATTGAGGCATCTTAAACAGGGACCAAGAAGCCTAATTTTAGGCACCTATTTTTGAAAATCTTAGCCATGGTTTTTAAAATTACAAAGTAGTAATAATTAAGACACAAACCTGAGCTAAAGCAACACAGCTACATATCTGTCTGGCATTTAGAATGACATATAGCTAACTGCATATGATATATGATTAAGTTATCCTTAAAGGTCCTCAACTTGGCTAATGTATTGTTGTCTTTCCTAGAAAAAGTACATACCTCCCCATTTCCTTAGTCATTAGTATGGCTGTATGCATGACAGGCAGTGGTTATCAGAAAGCCACTATATTTGACATCATCTCCAATCTGTTTTTCCTTCTACCAGGATTTCCTGATTATTCAGTGAAAAGATATTTGGTTGATAGTAGAATATAAGACATTTGATGGGGAAACAAAACAACATTTAAATTGAAAGCATGCCGGTGGGGAGGGAAGCTCCCTCATTAACAGAATAATTGAGCTGTTAGTTAATTTTACTTGTTATCTGTAGAAAAGGGCAAAAAACTTCCAAGGGATCAATATTCAATAAAAGAACAACAAAAGGGTTTGTATCTGAGATGTATTTAGTAATTATGTTCCTGACACCTTTTTTCATTTCATACAAGGCAGACATATAAAAAAATGACTGGTAATTTACTCAACACTATAAAAGTGTCAGCTATTCCTGATCAGTAAGTTGCTGCTCCACCCCCGGCGTTATTAGCTGCAATTTCTCCTAATTGATAATTAATACCTTTATCTTTGTAAAATGTCATTACTGGTGTATCAACACTTCCAGTTTTCTACAATCAATATGTTTTGCTGTTAGTGTAAATAATTCATTAAATTAATTTAAAAATACACTGGTAAAATGAAGTTTACATTTCATTTATTTTTGCATCTATTTTATAGTGCTTTACAATCTTGCCCTCTGCCCCCCACTATAACCAGTCAGATGTGCAATAAATAACTATTAAAGCTATATAAATAAAATTCTTAGTATTTAAACATAATTTGTCACGGAACACGATTATACCAAGATAACACAAAATAGCAACCAGTTCACAGCTGTGCAAGAAATATCACCCCTTTTTTTTTCAAATTAACTTTAATAAATCTTTAATTGATCAGTAAAACTAAATTCTCTTTCTTTATCTTCAGTAAAAAAAAATATGTTTGTGGGTTAGTTTAAATTAAATTGATGATGTCTTTAAGGCAATAAGAAGCATATGAGCATACAGACAACGGGCCTGAGAATGTTAGCCCAGTGTGACTACCTAATAGAACATATTGGCAAATTGCCCTGGAACTGCTGTACGAAATATAACACAGTAATCACATTACTTAGGCATTCTCTCCCACTCACCTCCTTCCCATGCTTAATTAATTCAGTAACACTCCAATATGGGAAAGACAAAGGATGGCGTTTTATTTACGCAACGTAACCGTATTCCAATATACCAGCATTCGACTTGATGAGTGCAACTTTTGTATAATAGGACACAATTCTATTAGACTAAAGACAGAGTAACAACTGAATAAGGATTTCAGAATATGACCATTAATAATATCCTATTTTGAGCCTTCTAGAAGGAAAACTCAACTGGGGGGAATAACCTCTCATTCCAACAAATAAGACTGATGGTTTACAATGGGACGTTTTTGGATGCTATTATCTTCCCAACGGGTAGAGTTCCTATTTCTCTCAAGTGTGCAACAGAGACCCAGGTTGATTACTTCGGACTTTAATCTGTGAGATGCTGAGCACCCACTGTCATAAACAGATAGCTAAGGGTTAATGTCTCTTTCACCTGAAGCACCTGACCAGAGGACCAATCAGGAAACCGGATTTTTTCAACTTTGGGTGGAGGGAATTGTGTGTCTGAGTCTTTGTTTTCCTGGCTGCCTGCTTTCTCTGAGCTTTGGAGAAGTAGTTCTACTTTCTAGTCTTCTGTTTCTAAGTGTAAGGACAAAGAGATCAGCTAGTAAGTTATATGGTTTCTTTTCTTTGGTATTTGCATGAATATAAGTGCTGGAGTGCTTTGATTTGTATTCTTTTGGAATAAGGCTGTTTATTCAATATTTTTTTAAGCAATTGACCCTGTGTTGTATCATCTTAATACAGAGAGAACATTTGTACTTATTTTTCTTTCTTTTTATATAAAGCTTTCTTTTAAGACCTGTTGGAGTTTTTCTTTACTTCAGGGAAATTGAGTCTGTACTCACCAGGGAATTGGTGGGAGGAAGAAATCAAGGGGAGATTTGTGTGTTGGATCGCTAGCCTGATTTTGCATTCCCTCTGGGGAAATAGGAAAGTACTTTTGTTTCCAGGATTGGGAACGGAGAGGGGGAGTCCCTCTGTGTAGTTTCACAGAGCTTGTGTCTGTGTATCTCTCCAGGAGCACCTGGAGGGGGGAAGGGAAAAAGGATTATTTCCCTTGGTTGTGAGACTCAAGGGATTTGGGTCTTGGGGTCCCCAGGGAAGGTTTTTCAGAGGGACCAGAGTGCCCCAAAACACTCTAATTTTTTGGGTGGTGGCAGCAGGTACCAGGTCCAGGCTGGTGGCTAAGCTTGGAGGTTTTCATGCTAACCCCCATATTTTGGACGCTAAGGTCCAAAACTGGGACTAAGGTTATTACATGAGTGGCAGCTGGTGGGATATAGACAGAATCCAGAAGCCAGTAGGAATATTATATTTTTCTTTTCTCTGCTAAGGGCTTTTTAGCAGAGAGAAACAGTTGGTTTTAAAAGGGAACCAGAGAGAATTTTTTTTTCTGCTCTCTCTCGCAGTTTGTGGCTTGCATGTTAAGGGTCTTTTGTCATGCAATAGCCCTCCCATTAGGAGGCAAGTACCAGCACTTATAGGCATGCAAATAAAGTGGTTTTTCTGGTTTCCCTTCATTGAACATTAGCTAGAGAGAGAAAAGGAAAAAAGCACTGTTGCTAGGCAGACTTCAGGAGGCAACAGAACCTGCAGTTCAGAAGATAAACACCGGAGGGCACCCCAACACAAGAAAACAGGAACCATGACTTCTAAGGCAAAAATTGACGCCGAACAACAAATCAAAGAAGCTGAACACAGGCGACAACTGGAAATAAAACAAAAAGAGATGGAGATGAAAGAAAAAGAAGAACAAATCAAACAGGCAGCACACAAAAGAAAACTAGAAGAAGAAGAGTTCGCCCACCGAAGGAAACAAGAAGAAGAAGAGTTGGCCCACCGCCGAGAAATGGAAAAACAACAAAAAGAGAATGAAGAGAAGGAAAAACAGAGAAAACATGAACTGGAGTTGGCAAAAGCTGGGCTGCCTCTGCCAGCCAACCCTAACAACCCGGCGCCAAATATTGCTCCACAGCACAGGAAATTTCCCACCTACAAGGCAGGTGATGACACCGAGGCCTTCTTGGAAAATTTTGAAAGAGCTTGTCTTGGGTACAAGATTCCCGAAGACCAGTACATGGTAGAATTGAGGTCACAGCTCAGTGGACCTTTAGCAGAGGTGGCAGCTGAAATGCCTAAGCAGCAAATGAATGACTATAAACTTTTTCTAACCAAGGCCAGATACAGGATGGGGATAACCCCAGATCATGCCCGTCGGCGCTTCAGAACCCAAAAGTGGAAACCAGAGGTGTCATTTCCCAAACACGCCTACTACATTGCAAAAAACTATGAGGCCTGGATAACAGGAAACAACATTCAAACCTTGGAAGAACTGAACCTCCTCATACAAATGGAGCAGTTCTTGGATGGTGTTCCTGAAGACATCACACGGTACATACAAGATGGAAATCCCAAAGATATCGCTGAGGCAGGGGAGATTGGAGCCAAATGGATGGAACTGGCAGAAAGCAAGAAAGCTACTGTCAAGGGGAACGATTACCCCAGGGGGCACACAGACCATAAACCCTACAACCGAGGACAGCCAAAGACCCCACATACCACCCAAGTAAAGCCACAGATACCCTACCCTTCAACCTCACCAGTCTCCAGTAACTCACCTCGGCCCAGTGACCCATCAGATGGAAGATGCTTTAAGTGTAATGAACTGGGACATATCAAGGCCAAGTGTCCCAAGAACACCATGCGAGTGCAATTCATTACACCACCATCACACCAAAGATCCCCAGGCCCGGATGCCTCTCAAATACCCTTGGAGCGAAGGGAAAATTTGAGAGTGGGCGGAAAGAAGGTTACTGCGTGGAGAGACACTGGGGGCACAAGTGTCAGCTATCCACCAATCCTTCGTTGACCCCAAATTCATCAACCCAAAGGCCAAAGTTACAATTTACCCCTTCATGTCACAAGCTGTAGACTTGCCTACAGCTCAACTGCCTGTCCAGTACAAAGGCTGGTCAGGAATGTGGACTTTTGCAGTCTATGACAATTATCCTATCCCCATGCTACTGGGGGAAGACTTGGCCAACCAGGTGAGGCGGGCCAAGAGAGTGGGAATGGTTACACGTAGCCAAACCAGGCAAGCTTCCAGACCCATTCCTGTTCCTGAACCATCCACAGAGGCCCCGTCTGTGTTACCAGAGACCCAGACAGAGGTAGTGGACCCGGATTCCATGCCTACCACTGAAACAGCCACAGCATCTCCAGTCCCAGGCCCGGAACTGGAACAGCAACCAGCACCAGCAAGTGCAACTACATCTTCAAACTCAACGCCAGAGGGCGCCAGCGAGCCAAAACTGGCAGAAGCAACAGACAGCCATACCCAAAAGGCTCAGCCAGAGCCTGAAATACCCTCAGGTGCACCAGCAATGGAAACAACCCCATCACCTACATCGCTTCCAGAGGGACCAAGCCCAAGTCCACAGTCTGAGGAAGAACTGGTGACCCCAGCCTCAAGGGAACAGTTCCAGACTGAGCAGGAAGCAGATGACAGCCTTCAGAAAGCTTGGGCGGCGGCACGGAGCACCCCACCGCCTCTCAGCTCTTCTAATCGATCCCGGTTTGTTATAGACCAAGGACTTTTATACAAGGAAATTCTTTCTGGTGGACACCGGGAAGAATGGCAGCCGCAAAAACAGTTGGTGGTTCCAACTAAGTACCGGGAGAAGCTCTTAAGCTTAGCCCATGATCATCCCAGTGGCCATGCTGGGGTGAACAGAACCAAGGACCGGTTGGGGAAGTCCTTCCACTGGGAGGGGATGGGCAAGGACGTTGCCAAGTATGTCCGGTCTTGTGAGGTATGCCAAAGAGTGGGTAAGCCTCAAGACCAGGTCAAGGCCCCTCTCCAGCCACTCCCCATAATTGAGGTCCCATTTCAGCGAGTAGCTGTGGATATTCTGGGCCCTTTCCCAAAAAAGACGCCCAGAGGAAAGCAGTACGTACTGACTTTAGTGGACTTTGCTACCCGATGGCCAGAAGCAGTAGCTCTAGGCAACATCAGGGCTAACACTGTGTGCCTGGCCCTAACAGACATCTTTGCCAGGGTAGGTTGGCCCTCCGACATCCTTACAGATTCAGGGTCTAATTTCCTGGCAGGGACCATGAAAAAACTGTGGGAAACTCATGGGGTGAATCACTTGGTTGCCACCCCATACCACCATCAAACCAATGGCCTGGTGGAAAGGTTCAATGGAACTTTGGGGGCCATGATACGAAAATTCATCAACGAATTCTCCAATAATTGGGACCTAGTGTTGCAGCAGTTGCTGTTTGCCTACAGGGCTGTACCACATCCCAGTTTAGGGTTTTCACCATTTGAACTTGTGTATGGTCACGAGGTTAAGGGGCCATTACAGTTGGTGAAACAGCAATGGGAGGGGTTTACGCCTTCTCCAGGAACTAACATTTTGGACTTTGTAAGCAACCTACAAAGCACCCTCCGACACTCTTTAGCCCTTGCTAGAGAGAACCTAAAGGATGCTCAAGAAGAGCAAAAGGCCTGGTATGACAGACATGCCAGAGAACGTTCCTTCAAGGTAGGAGACCAGGTTATGGTCTTGAAGGCGCAACAGGCCCATAAAATGGAAGCATCATGGGAAGGGCCATTCACGGTCCAAGAGCGCCTGGAAGCTGTAAACTACCTCATAGCATTTCCCAATTCCTCACTAAAGCCTAAAGTGTACCATGTTAATTCTCTCAAGCCTTTCTATTCCAGAGACTTACAGGTTTGTCAGTTTACAGTCCAGGGAGAGGATGCTGAGTGGCCTGACGGTGTCTACTACGACGGGAAAAAAGACGGTGGCGTGGAAGAGGTGAACCTCTCAACCACCCTGGAACGTCTGCAGTGGCAACAAATCAAGGAGCTGTGCACTAGCTTCGCCCCATTGTTCTCAGCCACCCCAGGACGGACTGAACGGGCATACCACTCCATTGATACAGGTAATGCTCACCCAATTAGAACCCCACCCTACCGAGTGTCTCCTCATGCCCAAGCTGCTATAGAACGGGAGATCCAGAACATGCTACAGATGGGTATAATCCGCCCATCTACCAGTGCATGGGCATCTCCAGTGGTTCTGGTACCCAAACCCGATGGGGAAATACGCTTTTGCGTGGACTACCGTAAGCTAAATGCTGTAACTCGTCCGGACAACTATCCAATGCCACGTACCGATGAGCTATTGGAAAAGTTGGGACGTGCCCAGTTCATCTCTACAATAGACTTAACCAAGGGGTACTGGCAAGTACCGCTAGATGAACCTGCCAAGGAGAGGTCAGCAGTCGTCACCCATGCGGGGGTGTATGAATTCAATGTCCTTCCTTTCGGCCTTCGAAATGCACCCGCCACCTTCCAGAGGCTGGTAGATGGTCTACTAGCTGGACTGGGAGAATTTGCAGTTGCCTACCTCGATGATGTGGCCATTTTTTCAGACTCCTGGCCCGAACACCTACTACACCTGGAAAAGGTCTTTGAGCGCATCAGGCAGGCAGGACTAACTGTTAAGGCCAAAAAGTGTCAAATAGGCCAAAACAGAGTGACTTACCTGGGGCACCAGGTGGGTCGAGGAACCATAAACCCCCTACAGGCCAAGGTGGATGCTATCCAAAAGTGGCCTGTCCCACGGTCCAAGAAGCAGGTCCAATCCTTCTTAGGCTTGGCCGGATACTACAGGCGATTTGTACCACACTACAGCCAAATCGCTGCCCCACTGACCGACCTGACCAAAAAGACCCAGCCAAATGCAGTTAAGTGGACTGATGAGTGTCAAAAGGCCTTTACCCAACTTAAGGCAACGCTCATGTCTGACCCTGTGCTCAGGGCCCCGGATTTTGACAAGCCATTCCTAGTAACCACAGATGCATCTGAGCGTGGTATAGGAGCAGTGCTCATGCAGGAAGCAACAGATCACAACTTCCATCCTGTCGTGTTTCTCAGCAAGAAACTGTCTGAGAGGGAAAGTCACTGGTCAGTCAGTGAAAAGGAATGCTATGCCATTGTGTACGCCCTGGAAAAGCTACGCCCATATGTTTGGGGACGGTGGTTCCAACTACAAACTGACCATGCTGCACTAAAGTGGCTTCATACTGCCAAGGGGAACAACAAGAAACTTCTTCGTTGGAGTTTAGCTCTCCAAGATTTTGATTTTGAAATTCAACACATCACAGGAGCTTCTAATAAAGTTGCTGATGCACTCTCCCGTGAGAGTTTCCCAGAATTCAGTAGTTAAAAAGTGTTCTTAAAATGTAGAAGTCTGTTAGTTATATACTTAGTAGTATATGTAAAGGTGCATGTGTTGTAGTAATCTGTTTATTTTAAAGTTCTAGAAGGAAATCGCCGCCAGTGAGCTTCCCCACTGTCTGCAATTTGGGGGGCGTGTCATAAACAGATAGCTAAGGGTTAATGTCTCTTTCACCTGAAGCACCTGACCAGAGGACCAATCAGGAAACCGGATTTTTTCAACTTTGGGTGGAGGGAATTGTGTGTCTGAGTCTTTGTTTTCCTGGCTGCCTGCTTTCTCTGAGCTTTGGAGAAGTAGTTCTACTTTCTAGTCTTCTGTTTCTAAGTGTAAGGACAAAGAGATCAGCTAGTAAGTTATATGGTTTCTTTTCTTTGGTATTTGCATGAATATAAGTGCTGGAGTGCTTTGATTTGTATTCTTTTGGAATAAGGCTGTTTATTCAATATTCTTTTAAGCAATTGACCCTGTGTTGTATCATCTTAATACAGAGAGAACATTTGTACTTATTTTTCTTTCTTTTTATATAAAGCTTTCTTTTAAGACCTGTTGGAGTTTTTCTTTACTTCAGGGAAATTGAGTCTGTACTCACCAGGGAATTGGTGGGAGGAAGAAATCAAGGGGAGATTTGTGTGTTGGATCGCTAGCCTGATTTTGCATTCCCTCTGGGGAAATAGGAAAGTACTTTTGTTTCCAGGATTGGGAACGGAGAGGGGGAGTCCCTCTGTGTAGTTTCACAGAGCTTGTGTCTGTGTATCTCTCCAGGAGCACCTGGAGGGGGGAAGGGAAAAAGGATTATTTCCCTTGGTTGTGAGACTCAAGGGATTTGGGTCTTGGGGTCCCCAGGGAAGGTTTTTCAGAGGGACCAGAGTGCCCCAAAACACTCTAATTTTTTGGGTGGTGGCAGCAGGTACCAGGTCCAGGCTGGTGGCTAAGCTTGGAGGTTTTCATGCTAACCCCCATATTTTGGACGCTAAGGTCCAAAACTGGGACTAAGGTTATTACACCCACAACACCCTTTGGAGTCTCTAGGGACTCACTCTTTGGAGTCTCTATGGATGTGCTGAAGTTCACAAAAGAAGGCCCATAACTTCTTCAATATGAATACTTTATTGTGTGCTAATACCATTGTAACACCAACAGAAATAGGGAGATAAAATATTCAAATCCTTACTCAGTCTTTATTCCGGCAAATACAGAATTAGTGGGAATATTTGCCTGAGAAAAGACTTTAGGATTTGTCCCTATGATAACTGCACAGTAACTCAGATTATGCTACTGAATGGTCCCTTGATGACTAATGCATTCGTAACAACTTTATATGTAACAGAACCATCATCATAATCCCTTATGCACATGGTCTATTGGCAGACATCCATCTCCATTTCTGAATGTCAAGACATTGAATATCTACCTCTCTCTATACCAAGACTACAATGTAATAAGATGTGGAGGTGCCCAGAGCTGAGGCTGTTATACCTTTGCTGCACCTGGAAAGGTCCCAGCTAGTATTCTGTGCTCTTGGCAAGAAATGTCACTTAATGAACAAGCAGCTGCACCCTGTACTAGCTTCAGTTTCCTTATCTCAAGGTGAAGCTGACACACAGAACATTACAGTAGTTTAGTCTCAAGGTGAACAAGGCAAGTCAGTCTCATCTCACTAAGTGCAGACAGAAGAAATATCTCTTGATCAGATTTTAAATCCTGAATCATCCTAGGATATAATCACCAGTAAACTAAATCCCAGAGTTACAAATGGAGACTGTACTCCTTAAACCAGCAGCATCAGTGTAAACCTCACCAATTCTTCTCATTGCTTCCCCTAATCTATCTATATACCTCAGCCATGAATGGATTTTCCCTCAACCCACTCATTCTCATCCAGATTCATGCAGACTTGGTGTCACCTATTTCACTACATTGATAGGGCTGATTGGATGGAAACATATAAGTGGGTATCCTCAGCACACAGAAGTCATCACTGCCTATGTCTCTTTATTAACCACCTAGCAGTCTCTCATACATATAGGAGAGAAGAGATGATGAAATGGAACCCTATGACACCCTTCAGGAGTCCTTAGGATAAAACTACCCTCTGGGATCTCTCCCAGTACAAAACATCAGAGTCTATCACAAGTGAGTTCTTCTATTCCTGTTAAAGATCACAAGCAAATCAAGTATACTGCACTGTCAACTATTTCAGGAGCTGTTGACAGATCATGAACAGGAAAAGTTCTGACCATGAGAAAAACTTGACTCTGTAATCAGGTGAGGTGGCCTGTACTAACCAAGCTTTGCACTACCAAGGAACAGGTCTGCAAATGGAGACAAAGGGCAATTTCTTCATCTCCTCCACAGTAACAATCGTACAGCTTCATGAACTCCATGTGTCACTAAGAGTCAGATTCAACGTGAGGCATCCTCTACCAGCACTATAGCTGTGCCTCCTCTTGCTTTATCTGTTGCAGGACACCTGTAAAGATGCTGCTGCTACTAGAGATGAGATGATTCTAAAGCCACATCAAGCCATCAGCAATGTGGTCAGTCAACTGAACAATGTCCTTCATCGAGTCTCTCCGGTGCCACACTAATTCTATGCACCTCACAGGACACTTGTTGAACACGACCTCCACCCCAAAAGGAAAGGGGCACACTGACCTAAATTTCATCAAAGAATCAGCTCACCCTCTGTAACCTGTTCCTGATATCCATAGTGGTCATCAAATACCTGGTATTTCTCTATACTTTTCGTGTTGTGATACTGGGATCAGACCAGGGTTACTTTGGTTTCTAATGGCTTCAGAATCAATATTTTGGATTTATATTAATAGACTTACATATGCTGTTATGATCTGTATGTAACAGCACTTGTACTAAATACCCCTCTCGCCATACCAATGCAGGATGGCTTTTTCCTAATGATACTACCATCTGTATTCAGTAGGTTTTGAAGTGTACCCAGCTTTCCATCCAGAATACTGAGGGCCAAACTCATTTGTGGTGTAACTTGATGGCTGTCAGTAGAGTTAAAGCAGAGAGGAATTTGACTCATGTTGTTTAAATAACCAGAAGTTCTCAGGTTCTGTTCCCTTCAAGTATGCTAATGAAGGGGCACAAATAGCTGTTAATGGGCTATGACTCACTCATCCAGGTGGGTATTCTCCAGGTGAGGCCTCACACAGCTCCTCAATGTGCTGAAATGCAAAGTGCCAATTGGCAAAATAACACACAACTCTGCTACTAATATGAAACATATGAAGTCAAAAGCACAAGCAAATCCTAGGAGGGAAAATAAAGCAAGCAGAAGGCAAACATCCCTTTCAGAATAAAAGAACATGACTAAATCAGTGAAGCGCTGGTAATACACCAGGAGGAAAGACATGAAAATTAAAACTAAAGCAACAACAGAGACAGAGTACTTGCAGGTTGCCTGTTTGCACTGTTTTAGTAAGCTTAGTTGCAGTTTTTCTGGGTTAAGGTCTACCTACATGGATCTGATGCTATACAAAGATACACATAGCTCAATAAATATGTATGCTGCTGCTTATAGTTTAAGATGAGTTTACCTTTAATTACATACATTTGGAAATAAAAGGGTTAACACTAGAGATGGGCAGGAAACAGTTTTTCTGTTCCACAGAAATTTTCAATATTTTGAATTTTTTTTCCTATCTAGGACAAAAAAGTTGAAATCACTAAAGCTTTCATGAAGTGAAAAGCAAATAAACAAACAAATAAATAGAATTTCAGTTCAGGTCAATCAAAATGTTTCATTGCTAATTTCCAAATGTTTCATTTCAATTTCAACTTTTTCCATTGTTAAGATATATAATTTAAAATTTCAAAATGAAAAGTTGTTCTCAAACTGAAAAAAACAGATTTTTTTGGAAGTGTCCCATTTCAGCTATTTTGAACATTTTTTATTTCACACTTTTTTCAGAACAGGAAATTCATTGAAAATGACCCTTTCCCACAAAAATTTCCAGCATTTTCTGATGAAAAAAAAAATTCATTGAAACATTCCTGACCAGTTTAGTTACTACTCAGACAGGCCTTTATGAAAAAGTATCTGTATAAATAAATACAAGCACATTTCATTCTTGTGTTTTCCAGTGCTCTACGTTCTATTCTAAGAATTCTCCACATTCCCAAGTGGGACCTGACTGTATGAAAAGTACAATATACAGTAGAATTAACTTTTTTATTCAGCCATTTCTACTGTTTCATACACAGGTCACAACCTCTAACCTCTTGTTTATTTCTTCCGATGTTGACCTTTCACTGAAGCACAAGGCTAATTTTGTGCTCCAGTGACCAAGAATGGGAATTTGTCACTTTATTCAAAAAGGAATGAATACAGGTATGTCTGGCATTCTCAGCTGGGCTTAACACTTTCCATGCTAAAACAGTCAAATATCTGAGTGATCTTTATTAGGAAACATCTTTTTTGAAGTTGTGCTATTTTTTATAACAAAAGAACCTTGCTTCTTTTGTCTGGAAAAGGATTTTTCTTTTTCTGTGCACAGTTGGGTACAGTTTTCTTTGTTGCAAAATACAATGAACCAAAAAGAAGAAAATGACAGGCTAGAGGTCCATACAATTTGCAGTGGTTCTAAGGGAGAACATACATTAGTGCTAGGAAATAAACTCCATCTTAATTGTCTGCTGTATAAACAAAGTTTTACATGTTATCTTGGACTGGGAGAAAAATAGCTAATTTCATCAGTAAGATGGCAGTAATGAATTCTTACAGAATAATCATAATAAGTATGTGCAAAGCAAGCTAGGCTTCTCATGTTGAGTTATAAAATATAATTCTTTGCCCTGTGCATTTACTCTCACTGATACCTGTCTATGCATTCAAATCTGTGTGGGAAGGTTCATTTTTTCAATTTCATGCTTTGTAAGGGAAAATGCTGAAAGCGAAAATTATTATGATGCAGGCAGGCCTGTGCAGGATTCTATGCAATACATAAGCCCCATGTTGGGACCCAGGAATAGAGCAGGATACCATCAGAGAACGAATGGGAGACCATTTAGGACAGGAGTGAGTGGCAGGCAATGTTGGGGCTAGATTTCACTTCCCGAACCCTCAACTCAATACAGCCCAATTACTCAGATTTGATGAGTTTCCAGCTTTGGGTCTAAAACTAAAAGTTAAAAAGAGGCTTCTTCTCCCCCTGCTCCCAGCACAGGCAAGTGCTGAAACTGTTTGCAAGGGAGGGCAATGAACCATATAGTCTCCCAAACTCTATGGGAGTTCATCCTTGGGAACATATACTTTTCAGATGGGCACAGAGGTCCCAATGTAATTCAAGACAGTTTTTAAGCACAGCTCGAACTCTCCTTTTTTATTAGTGTAAACCTGAAATGACTGCCTGTGTTGCTCCATGGCACCGAGTTCATGGCTGTCACTCTTAGCACTTTAAGGCTCAAGAACAAGGCACATGTGCAAGGAATGCTATCAGCTACTTAATATTGAGTCTGCCAGTTGGGGTATTCACAGGGGGCTGTAGGTAAAATGTAGGAACGATGACAAGAGTCACTTTGTTTTATTCCCACTGGTTTGCAATTCAAAGCTTCTGAGATACTGTAGTTGTTTCCTAATAAGAAAATACAGGGGTGAGCGATACAGTGTGATAACTGTAATGGCAACTGCTTTAGATGTCATACTGACTTCACTCCAGTATTCTAGAGAGGCACGATGTAATAATATCTTTGCCAATCCATCAGCTAAGAGCCCCTACTCAGAAAACTCAGTCCTACACCTAAACTACAACATGGTTTCCAAATTCATTTTAAACGTGGTTTGACCTGTCTGCTGTTTGCCTAAATCATGTTGAAACTAAGCACCTGACCTAAGGGAGATTCCTGACCATGAAGGAACATAAGTCCAGGCAGACTAGTTTCAGCAAATATGGCTCCCTGCCCAGCATAGCACTTTAGCACTATAATTCCACAAGAAGCACAAATTCAAGCCTCATCTAGCTAAAGTGGTGGTGATTTGTACTTGTGGTATTTATTTATTTATTCTGTATTTATAAAGCTGTCATCTCCATAGCATCCAGGCATTTTTAGACACAGCTAAGAACATGGTCCTCTGACAGATCCAAGGAGAGAGAAAATACTTGACGTTAGATCCTTTGCTGGTGTAAATCAGTTTTCCCCAAAGTGTGGGGCACAGTGCAAAGGACTAGTGCAGGTGGGGAGAACAGTGCAGAAGATGTATCCATTATGACAGGCATTGCTTTTCCAATGCATGGCAGGGCTGTAAGAAGTACAACTGCTTTCATTTTTATGAGCAGGGGACTCTCCTTTCAAAAGTGTGGAAAGCTGGTGTAAATAGAAATTTATACTGTCAGAGAATCTAATCCTTTATCTATGCACTAACATGCACACACCTATATGTAAGGGGACTGTTGAGGGTATTTGGTTGGCTAGGTCCCAGTAACAAAAGGAAGGGGAAGGGTAGATGGGAAACCAGGACCCTGAGACTGACAGTCCCCAGGGGCAATGGGGAGAGGCCAATGCTCCAGGTCAGCCTGATTGACAGGGCATACAGGCTAATAACAGAGTCAGGGGGTCAGGAAGATCCCATCCTCTGTGTGAGCTGGTATTGCCCTAGGTCAGACAGACAGAGTGAGGCTGAGCTAAGGAGAGAGCGGATCCTGCCCTGGGAGCAGGACTGCAGCCACAGAGCCAAGATACAGCCCAGGGAGAGCAGACCCTGTGCTGGGAGCAGGGCTGCAGCCACAGAGCCAGAGGCACATCCCACAGAGAGCAGACCCTGTGCTGGGAGCTGGGCTGCAGCCACAGAGCCAGAAGGGCCAGAGAAGCAGCCCAGGGGGCTGAAGGCAGAGCAGCAGCATCAGTGCTGAGGCAGAGTGGAGCCAGAACTAGAACAGTGGAGCTGGGGCTGGAGCTGGAGCAGTCTGGAACCGGGTGGGGTGAGTAGCTAGGGCCAGCACAGAAAGACACCCCCAGCCAAGAGTCCTTGCAGGCCAGACTAGGAAGGGGATCTTAATCCGATAGGGGGCTGACGCAGGGAAGAAGGGTCCCACCACCCAAAGCCCGGAGATGTGTGGCCACCACCAGAGCAAGTGTCCAACCCACAGCATCCCTGCAGCACAGCCAGAGCCAGAGAAGGAGGCCTGGGACCTACAAGGAACAGACTGTGAACTGCCCTGACATTCCAAGACACTGGACACTTTGTAATGTTCCCTGACACAGAGAGGGGTGATGTGTTTTCCTTTAACCTTTCCCATTTTTCCTTTTTTTTTTTTAAATTATTTGCTGATTAAATAAATTGGCTTTACATTGCATGTAATGATCAGTGGGTCAGGAAAGTGTCCAGTGCAGAGAGAGTACCCCGGAATGGAGACACCCTAACCCAGAGGTCTGCAGCTTTTCAGAAGTGGTGTGCCGAGTCTTCATTTATTCACTCTAATTTAAGGTTTTACGTGCCAATAATACATTTTAATTTATGGTCTCTTTCTATAAGTCTATAATATATGATTAAACTATTGTTGTATGTAAAGTAAATCAGGTTTTTAAAATGTTTAAGAAGCCTCATTTAAAATAAAATTAAAATGCAGAGCCCTCCGGACTGGTGGCCAGAACCTGGGCAGTGTGAGTGCCACTGAAAATCAGCTCACATGCCACCTTTGGCACACGTGTCATAGGTTGCTTACCCTTGCCCTAGCCCCTGCTCTAGGTGACCACAGCAAGGTTGGGAGTCGAGACCCCCAGCCTTGTTGATGTTACAATGGCTCTATCAGACAGGAGCGGAAGGGAAGTCCTTGAGGGCAGGGAGACCTCTGGGTAAAGGAAGTGAGAGCGAGGACTTAGACCTTTTGCTTGCCCATTTCACTGGGGTAGTGCAGAAGCCAGGAAAGTTCCCCACAATGGCGGGACCATTCCCCCGCTTACATATATGATATATACCTCATTTTCTTTTCATAAAATGGGTAATTATATACAGGGCTGGCTCCAGGCACCAGCTGGCCAAGCACATGCTTGGGGCGGCACCTTGGGCTGGGGCGGTGCTGGGTTTTTTTGTTTTTTGTTTTGGTTCAGTAGGGCAGCGCTGGAGGGGTTTTTTTTTGTTTGGTGGTTTTGTTTTGGCGGCGTGGCGCTCGGGGGGGCAGGGGCTTCAAGGGGAGCTCGGGGGCAGGGGTTTCGGTGGTGCGGCGCAGCACTTGGGGGGGGCGGGGGCTTCAGCGGTGCAGCACTCTGGAGGGCGGGGGCTTTGGCGGTGCGGCACTCGGGGGTTTTGGCAGTGCAGTGCTAAGGGGGGCAGGGATTTCTGTGATGCAGCGCTGGGGGGGTGGAGGCTTCAGCGGTGCAGTGAGGCACTCAGGGGTGGCAGGGGGTTCGGTGGCACGGCCCTGGGGGGGGGTTGGCGGTGTGGCGCTTGTGTATGGGGGTGTTACGGCGGAGCGGTGCTTTTTTTTTTTTTTGCTTGAGGCGGCAAAAAAGTTAGAGCCTGCCCTGATTATATATACAGGGTAATCTTTGCTGTTCTGCACGCAAAGGGAGCATAAAGCGGGTGTAAAGTGCTACCATTCTGAGCTGGTAGCATTTTATACTCACTTTGCACAGGTGTCATTGATTGCACAAGATGCAAGATACTGGAAAATCAGGAACAAAATAATCACGGCTAGTCCTGACATTTGCACATTTACCTCTGCATGTTTGGCTATTTGAAGGAATAGTGAAAGCTGGGGAAGAGAAGGAGGAAAAGAAACCACAACAAAAACCAGCCAAATGCAACGGTCCTCTTGCTCTGCGATGTGTTTTACATGGAAGCTGACCCTCTCTGAGCACATGCGTGCTCCGATTTTGATCTTTCAAAATTTCTGCTTCCCTTAGGTTGCATTCATTCACTCCAGAATAACTCTTCTTGTGATAGATGAACTGGAACAAGTGTGGGCTTCCTCACAGCCACTTCCTGTCAAACTGCCCTGTGTTAAGCAGCAAGCAGTGCAGTGAAATGGAAGGACGCACAAAGTCCAGTTTTCCCTTATCTCTTCCCCATGGCAACCTGACCAAAACCAGTGACCCCTGGCAGAACAGCTGAGGCCTGAAACTGTGCTGAATTAGTCAGAAAGAGCATCTTCTGACCCCTACCAGCAGAATCTGAAAGGAAACATGAGACCTGTAACTGCAGAATCACTCTTCCAAAGTTGTGTTTATACTGTATATAGACAACATGGCTCAGACTCATTCATGAAACAAGTTTAATGATTTCCCCACATAATTTAAAATGACTGACAGGGGCATCTATAACTATTCCATTTATAGTTCTGCAATTAGGTGAATTTACATTAAATCAATCAAAGAAACATAAACGTATTGCACCTTCTTGAATTAAGTATTGAAACTAATTTTTTTTTACAAGGTTGACCTTTGTCAGCTCCATGTGAACTGAACTAATGATGGGTCACTGAACTAGCAAATTACCTTCTCGTAGCTGTTGACAAGGACAGCAAGAAATCTACTACATTTTTAAACAAATATAAAATGATCTCTGAGGTACTGTGTATTAATTGCTTAGTGTGTGCAGTTCCCATCCTTGACGACATCCAGAAATCTTTGAAAGCAAGAAGGGAAAAAATGAGGTCCTGTTTTTCACGTTGCTGTTTGGTTAAGTGAGATCCCTATGACAGAATGTGTTAAAAATGTAAACTCCAGGTGAGCTGAAGAGCTTTGGTTAAATAAAAATAGCAGTGGTTATTTCTTTTCCCTCTGACCACATGAGGAATATATTGGACTTCAATGCTGAGTGCAAAAGGGACGAAATCCATTAACGCAGTCTCTGTCTTGGTCAGTGTTGTTGCCATAAAACCAAACTTCTATAACACTTCTGCACTGCGGAGTCTTCATCTTGCAGCAATGAGGTTGACCAATATTTTATTACACAGAACACTGTCTTTAACTCTTATGCCTATATTGGCCATTTGGAGCACAGCTAATCAGAGCACTGGATTCATTTCTGAGTGAGAGCAACTTACAGTTAACAACTCTTGCAAATGCATATGAACAGCATTTTAATTTCAGGATGAGCCTCACAGGTGGATGTTTAGCAGAATTTTGGCTCATATAAATAACTGCCTACTTAGCCTATGAGCTATTCCTGGGGTAAGGTCCAGTGGACCATAGTTGATTAACACATTGTTGCTGTGGTCATTATTGGCATTTAGATGAGCTACATGATTAAAATTCAACCTGGCCATCTTAATTTAATCCTTGTTTTACAGTCAGAATGTCCTCACACTGCTTTACTGCACAGATCACAGCTGTTTAAACTGCCTTGAAAGACAGTCCATGTTAGGGAAACATTTATTATTAAAAAAATCACTATAGTCAAAAATATTTCCTTCTATATTCTTTATTAAGATAAGCTTCTATCATTCCTCACTGAATGCTTTCCCCCTCAATCTTACTTACTCGCCTTTGCTGAGGGCCTTTCTACATTTGAGCTGGTCCTCTGAATCCAACTATTTTGCCTCTCCACCAGTATGTTACCAAACTCTGTTGTTCCTTCTAGTATTTGGCATTTGCTTTTGAATTATGTTTGTCCATCTGTTATTTGTCCTTTTGGTACTGTGTTCTGTCCATTTCCATTTGTTCCTCTGGATTTTCTCTACAATTTTAGCTATAAAACTTTTTGGTGCACAGTTGATTCTGTCTCTCAGCTTAGGAAGACATTCTGTTAAAAATTAGAGAGGCAGGAAAATGTCCCTGAATCTCTTGCATCTGTACTCGGCCTGCTACCTTACCATTCTTTAGGAACTGGCTGATTCTTTTTTGTTCCAATGTTCATTTCTGATAACTTACTCCATATGTTCATGTAATGTGTTATGTGAGAGACTTTCTTCCATCTTTGGAAGCTTCATCCATATGAGCAAGGAGGAGGCATTTTCATAGGTATTAAGAAGCCATATCTGATCATGAAAAGAACACAATGCCAGGAGATACTCTTCTTCTGGCTTTGGTTGAGTTTGATCCTTACAAATTTGTTTTTTGTTACTTCAGTGTATGCTTCCATCCTCAATAGACTCTCCTTAGACTTCCTTTGCCTGATGTGGCTGCCTGATCAAGCCATGGTCATTATTCTACTCATTCATTCTTCCCAATGATGATATCTGTTTTTCCTCCAGGTCTTGCTAAACCTGACTTTCACTTCACCCAGACTCATTTTGCAGGCTCAGAACATTTTTGATTTCATAGTCAAACTCCCCTTCTAAAGTTGCTCGTCACTTTACCTCTGTGTAGCATAATAGTGTGGCTGTAGCAAGGCTCAGACTTTGTTCACACAGAATCTGTTTTCTTCTCAATCAAATCTTTGAAAACTATTTTCATGGCAAGTCAACTGATATTGCAGAATTTAGAGCCAGATTATCACAGACCCTGATATGGCTATGTTGGGAAGCAAGCATCAACACTACCTACATCTCTGACTCAAGCCCAGCTGCAGTAGGGGTTCTGATATCACAGGTCCAGCCACGTAAGGAAGAAAAGATCTGTGTGCCTGATATTCTCCCATGTGAACAGAGGGGCAAAGAGGTATCAAAGCTTTGGCTCACTGCACTGTCCAGAAAAGGTGATGCCCAGCCAATGTGTAAGAGGCAGATGAAGCTGCCCCTGCTTAGGGTTTCAGTTAATTACTTTCTGCCCATTCTGCATCATAATTCGTCCCCAGCGCTCCCTTTCTAGGTGAGCAGATATATGAAGGGCACTGAGCACAGGTCTTAGCGACTGCATTAGATCTGCAGTGCACTATTTGGTGGCCAAAACCTTTGCCAGACCCTGTATTTATATCTATGACGTTTATGCAAATTTGTTCTAGAATCAGTGCCATCCTGTAGACTCTAGTTATTTGAAAATCTGTTTATTAAGACAGTGGAAGTATTCATAAGTATTTCAGGTTATATACATGCCCACTTGGAGTTGATCATGCTTGTACGTATGGTCCTTGTTGAGGTCAATAGGACTACTTTTGTGAGTATGTGCTCATCAACATGAATAAAGGGGGTACAAGCTCAAGTGAAATCCTGTCTCTATTGAAGTCCATGGAAGTTTTCCCATTGACATCAATGTGGCCAGTATTTCACACCTAGTCTTTAGAGTACACGTGGCTTTCAATGGGGCTTTTTTGCTAACAGCACAGCTTTCTTTTTGTATATACTGGGTGTTAAGTATAATCTATGAAGTGTTCTGTGATGTGGGAATGAGGCTTGTGATCAAAGTTACAAACTCAGTAAAGCCAAATTTGTAAAGAGCCTGTAAAGCCTGCAGTACTAACAGGTTCAGTGGTATTTGTATACAAACTGGGCATTTTGCATGTGAAAAACACCTAATTATGTACATACATTCTGGTACCGAATATGCAAAAAAGGATCCTTGTGAATAAAAATTGCTGTACATTAGGGGTACATTTTTGAGGTCCTTTGAAAATTTGACATGGTCAACCAGCCCTTGTAAAAATTATCCTGATTGCACCCTGGCATCCTGCTAAAGGCAGAAACTTCTAATGAGTTTGTGCTATATCTAGCTGGCAAAGTAAATCCCATTGTGAAGTAGACTGCAGTAATATTACTTTAACATTGAAATTCCTGTAAGGCAGTCTTAAACACACCAGGAGGGGAAAAAAGACAAGGTAAAACTTTAAAAAATGAAAAAAATAATCAAGATCTGATTGGAATTACTAACAGATTGTTACACTTTAATATTTTGATAGTGAGCCTTTTCTAAAGCTATAAAGCTTGCCTCCCAAAATCCTTATTGGACATCCAGGATGCAGGAAAATGAGGGAAAAACATAAATGTGATAAAATATATAGAACTGGATAAAAGAAATGTATGAGGTGCAATAGTGGCAAATGATTGCTGTTAATTACGTTCTCAATATTGATCATTAAAGGCTTTTCAGGAGCAGAATTAATATAGTAAATTTCAAATCAATGGCCCTGTATAACCAGATAAAGATTGACCATTGGGTCTAATATGGTCTAGGATCATTAAATCACATCTCATTCTTATTTTTGTGATACATCATACCATGAGTTGACATCACAGTGAGGGATGTCTGCATATGAAGTTATTAATCAGCAGATACATGCAAACATCATTATTACATACACTGCAACTGTATAGTGACAGCCCCATTGTCTTTGCAGGTGTTATTTTACTGAGAAGTGTAAATCTAATATTTTTTCTCTGCAGGAGGTTGCCTACAAGATATCATCATATTCTGAGACTTAATGCTTTTAAAATAATTAAAACATTTCCACATTGCAATACTGTCACATTTAAACATCACTAGCAGTACAGGAATTAAAGTACTAGCCTCCCATATTGTGTTAAATTCTAGAACTGGCTGAATGAAAACTTGTTAGACGAATTCCAAAAAACAAGATTAACTTTGCAGCTTCATAAAGGGGAAAATAGAGGAGTCTCTACAGAGCACTAGCCCCATATAGTAAACATTGTTAGTCAAAAGAGAAAATGGTAATTTTGTATTATAAACTAGAGCACACTTCTCTCTTTTTATTCCGGAGAGCTACAATTAAAGGATGCAAGTCATAAAATAGTGTATTATGTGATGCATTGTTTTTAATCTCACTGCCTTGTATTATATATCAGATACATATAATTTTTCAGACAGAAAAAGGCTTGTTTCATAAAAATACTGTCCCTTGCATATGAAAAATAAGTTCACATATAAACAATGTATATATCATCAAACCAGCAAACTAACTCACTTACTTAATACACTAAACTTCAGGTTCTTCCTATATTATGTGAAATGGCTTGAAACAGGAGGCAGCTGCCAGGAGACATCACTGCTTCTTTGCTCAAGAGAGACAGGGGAAGGAAGAATGAAGAAAAAATTCCCTCGATGGATGCCACAATAGCATGTCTTTCATTATCGCCCTGTGTCAAGGCACTGTGTAATGTTCATTGTGCATGCATAGTAAATTACTATTTACCTGCCAGTGCCTTTGATAAGTCAGTCTTTTCTCCCTCTTTTCGTCCACACGGCATGGAACAGTGAAACCCCTTTGACTATAATTCTTATTAAGGTGATACCTTTTCTGAATAAGAAAGTACACACTTCCAAAGGAGGCATTCTCTTGGGTTTTTAAGGGCCATTGTTTTTATTGTTTTCCTTTTATTTCTCCCATCCCGCTGTGTTTTAATGCTATAGTGACTTCTGTGTATACAACTCTCATATTGAAATGTCTGCTGCAGATATATGCAATATTAAAGAGTGCTTATGAATTTTTGACATCTAATTAGTCGCTACCCAGTTAACATGTCAAGACTCAGAGGGATTAGGGAGTCAGCCCTTTCTGAATAAGTTAGAGCTATGCCCTGTCCTTTTCATGTATTATTCTTTAATGTAGGTGGTGATTATTTTGCTGTGATTAATTGATGAAGCTCATTGGTCTGGCAAGTGTTACAGAATTCACCATTCCTCACTTTTATTTCTCTCTGTAGGGCTTTCCCACTTATTGAAAGGAATCAGTTCTATCCGGTATGTGAGGCCTCATTTTCTTTCCTGAATACATGTACATTGGTTTTTCTTCAGATTTTATCTATTTAATTTTGTATCTTTCAGGCTAGAAGGGAGGGAAAACAACTGTGTTTGTAAAGTCACTTCGTGTGACAAACAGTGTTTTTGAATTGCCATGTTTGTGTTTTCCTGATTTTGTCATTTTAAAAAATACAGCCTTATGCCTTTTAGGGTAAAAATAGATTGTCAATGGTGTTTAAAAATACTCTAGAAAGCCCCATACACCCAACAAAACTTGAGATATTTTAGGGAGCTCTGGCTCCCACCCATAAAAATATCATGTGGTTAAAAATTGTTTAAATGTTAAGTGCTTTTGTTATAGATTTTACAATATTTTCAGATGTGTGCTAGGTGAGTTATCTTAATTTTAACAACCAACTGGAAACCCTTATTACACACAATCTGTTCTTCATACATACATTCTTTTAAAAATAATTGTGAGGCAAATCTTTAAACACCTGTAGAAATTTAAATGATGCATATTTACTACAACATGAGTGCTCATAAATTCAGCTGTGTGTCAAGGTTCTTGTTGACCTACAGTGCACTCCAAAGGAATGTTCCATTGATTGTATACAGCTGTAGATGCCCAAAAAGAAACAACACGTGTGTGCTTCACAGTCTGATATATTTTATATAACTCCCTGTGTGTAAGTGATATTGAGATCTCTATAAAGAAACAATAAGTAATGTATGCTGAGAACATAATAGCTGCGCTGTTTGCCTATATAAGCATCACACCACCCATATTTAACTCATTTGCTTTATAAAGTACTATAAGATACTTCAGGTATGAAAGGCATGGTACAAAAAACAAACAAAAACAAAAAAAAACCAACCCTACAACCAACCCCTTCCCCCCACAAATTCTATTTTATTTTCTCTAAAATACTGTAATGCAGCATCCTATTGTATCCATTGTTTTTGGTTCACGGTTTGAATGTCGTCGGCTCATGAGTCTCTGAGTTGAGCCTTATAAAGTGTGGCTCAGTCAGACAGTGTTTCTTGAAAGAATAAAAACAGCAAAGGAAATTTTCAGAGCACAATGCAAGAGTTAAATGTATAGATATGGTTATGTGGAACTATTTAATCATGCACTGTGGCAACTGAGAACTTTCTTCAATTTCCCTGCTTCTCCATCTTGAGGGAGCTGAACAAAAGGCTGTTGCCATCCGAGTTCATTTCTGCAGCCTTCTGGTTTTATGGACAAATAATTACTTTTCACAAAGCAGAATCAATCCCATTATAAACCTCCACTATTCATATCAGTAATTGGGACAATAACAAAGCTCCAGGAGGATTATCTGTTTCGAAATGTACAAACTCATGCAAACCATCCTAAAAATTGTATCATTATAAATAAACTTTCACCTACATAAAAGGAACAACTTTAAAATTACAGTGTTAAGTGCCAGTCAGAGAGGGTGCTTTTCTACGCACAACTAGGGGGACAGTTTCTGAGATATTTAGTGTGTGAAAATGTGTAAGCAGTGTTGCTTTAGCTGCATTAAAAAAAGAAATTATTGGGTGTGGGGAAAATAAAAAGATCTCCCTCCTTATCTCCTGCTCTGTTTGTTGCAATGGTAGAACCTGGGCTTGGTTCAGAAAATCTGGGTTGCAGAAGACTGAGTTGCGGAGGAACAGAAAACAGTAGTAACAGCACTCTCCTCGCACACCAAACCACAACCCCCTAGGAACTGAAATGGCATCATCCCTGCCACATAAAGTGAAGGAGCTACAATGCACTACAAAGGGGAAATTAAAAGGAGTGGGATGTATGTGTGTCTGTGTGAATGCGTGTGCGTGTATGAGAGAGACACAGACAAAGGGGAAATAAAATGGAGTGGGGTGTGTGTGTGTGTGTGTGTGT
The DNA here is from genome assembly GCF_025201925.1 of Gopherus flavomarginatus. NCBI lineage: Eukaryota > Metazoa > Chordata > Testudines > Testudinidae > Gopherus > Gopherus flavomarginatus. The sequence goes on from NC_066621.1 coordinate 134,706,704, forward strand.
GTGTGTGTGTGTGTGTGTGAGAGAGAGGATATGCAGGATTAAAAGAAATATCAATCAACTGAAACATATTCACTTTCTCCTGCACAGTAGATTCTATCAGAAGAAAACACTGAACTTTGTAGTGTTAGCAGCAGCTGAAATTTAGAATTATTGTTTCCTCCTAACAGAAGACTCATTTTCCACGGCCGCATTTGCAGCATAATAAGCTTTTTGTTATTTTTTCAATTAGAGTCAATTGACCTAACAAAATGGTTGGCAATTAAGTGATTTTTGTAATGGTCCGGGGGTAATTTAGTCGAGCTTGTCAGCTGTGTTTCATGAAGCCGAGATGTCTTTTTTTTTCCCCACTGCCTCTCTCTCTCTCTCTCTCTCTCTCTCTCTCTCTCTCTCATAATGGCTCATAATTTCAAAATCTTTTCCTTCTGTTTCCCTCACAATAATTCGCAATTACAGGAAGTTGTTGGAGGTGATTTTTTTTCTACCTTGCCTTTTGAGTCAGTAATTTTAAATAAAATGTACATACTTGTAAAAAGGGGGCTATTACAGAAATCACTTTTTGTGTAAACTCAATTATTTTATGAATAGTGACACCAGTTTCTGCTGGGTTCAACTCCTAAATGCTGATGTATTATTATTTTCAAAGTAAAAGGTTTTGAACATTTAGAACACTTTTTTCAAATCCAACCAGCATTCGCTAAGGTAAACAACAACTGAAATGATCAGGAGCCATCTAGTAAAGCATACAGGTACACAACGATAAGGAGCGTCAGCAAAACATTTAAACACCAAGCTGGTGCTACTGGACTTTATCTTCTCATGCTTATGATTTATGAAGGGATTCCTCATTTGCCTAATTGATTCATTTTCTTAAGACAACATCTGGAGTTGCAATTCCTATTAAAGTGCTGTAGTTATATGTGATGACTGATCAGATGTTCTTTCATTTGTGTTCTTTTTATTATCTGTTTTTGTAGTACATACACTGAATATCGGATCTATCCATCCACCCACGAATACATAGCTTTTCTAGCATCTGCCTGTATACTATTGTCTGCTTCTTGATTTTAAATCCATTTTTAACCCCCATTCAGTCTCAATATTTTCTTTCTGTTTCAATAGCCACCTTGCTGTCCAGGGGGATGAGATAGATACACACAGCTGACTCCAATAATAATTACAACTGCTTCTTTGTGAACCAGCAGTAGGGGGCACTGTAAGAGCAGGACAGCCAGCACACTCTCAGCCAAGGCTTCCCCCTCAACCAAGGTTAAACCAATCCCCTCCCAAATGCAGATGTCTCCTTGGTCTCGAGGTCACCACCAAGCCTGGGCAGGTGTGTTGACTTCATCACAAGGCTCATATTGAAATACTTACCAGGCACTGCTTAGTGGTGCATGATACAGTTTTCTTGGCCAAAAACTGGTCTCAGAGCCACAATGGCTGCCATTCAGCTGTTGGTTTGGTCACAGTGTGGCCAAACTATTGTGCTCAAAAGGCTTTCCAAAAGCTCATTTGCAAATTAAGAAGAGAATGAGTAGTGGGTTCTTTGTCATTATTACAATAATTTGCCCACGACTGATTTTTACATGAACACGGTGATATCTTCTGGAGGCTTCTTTCTTATATCTTTGGTCCTAACCCTAGCTAAAATCAGTGGGCCAAATCCTGAGAGGTGCTAAGCACATGATACCCAGCATCTCTTAGAATGTCACATTAAGAGACTGGTCTTCTTCCATTGTTCCACTTGGCTCCAGCAAGATACATGCATTGTCTTCAATAAATACTACTTGCACTTCTGGATCTCTACTCATTTCCCTTATGACCACTGACAGTCTTCTCCTAGGTTTTGATTATAAGTCACTTTAGTCTGGACTAGGCTGGAGCCTCCTAAGGATTTGATTAATCCACTGCACCTCACATTTCTGTGACTATAAAAGCAAAAGTTATGATTCTGAATAAGCATCGTGCAGAAGAAAGAAGCAAAAGCATAAAGTATTAAACTTTCATCCAGCACCATAGGAGAGATGTAGTTATTAAATCTCAGCTGCTTATCAAACTGATATGAAAGTCATTTTGCATGATTGCTTTGCATCCTCAAATCTTCCGTTTTTATTTGCAGTGCATCTCTGTGCTTTCTTATTAGAAAAATACTCAAAGGATAAAAAAGCTGATAATATTATTCAGTTTTGACAATTAGGTAGAAAAAACATTTTAAGAAGTGCTTTTTTATTGCAGCTAGTAATAATATTGGTGGTCCTCCTGACAGCAGTCTCTTCTGATGCTACCCAGGATGATGTTAGTTCTACCCTGTAACTTCAAAAGCCCTGATGGTTATACCGGAGAGGCTGTTAAGAAGCGTGGGCAAGGATGTCATTCTCAATATTATAACTGGCGCACACAGCCATTTCTTATACTGCCAGGGGAAGAGCCATGTTCCAGTATGACCCCTTTCCCAAGAATTTAGGGGTGGAAGGCAGCAAGAAGCCACTCCTGCTTTACACACCTCAGGCATGGGTTGCCCGCAGCCACAGACCTTGCTCTCAGGATAGCTGTCTTAGCTCCCACCCCAGTGAACAGCATCTGCCCATGCGTGAAGTGGAGCTCACAGTTAAGGGATGTGTAGCAGCAAATGTGCTCCCCTTTCATTCCTAGAAGCTCTTAAGAGACATTGTGCTTCTTTGCAGTGCACTGCTTCTCAGACTTCCAGCTGGGAATCGTGATGCTCCACACTATCCCCAATATGGGACAGTGCTTTAAAGGCACCATTGAGCCCTTATTAAGGAACGTGATTATAGTATTTATGCTAAGCTATAAAAAGGAGAGGAAGTGAGAGAGAATGACTCATACCTGACATATGCTAGTTACAGTCGTTTCATACATTCCAAGAAGGTGCTCAGATACCATGGTGATGGACACCCAAAGAGCAAAGATAAGAGAATATTAAACAGAAGAGCATCAAGCTTCAGCTATCTGGACTTGATCCAAAGCCCATTGAAATTGATGGAAACAGTCTCATTGAACTCAGTGGGCTTTAGATCAGGCCCTTTATTCTATCCCTGCTTATAAATCTCAAATTTGCTGAAAGACAAGAGGAACTGAGGGGTTATTATTTCCCCCAATGAATTGTTATGATGCTGCTGCAATAAAATGGACATTAGTAAATTATACAAAAAGTGCATTAATTAGTAATTTATCATACCAGCTGGGCAGACAGTGGGTAAGCAAGAAGAGGGAGAGCAGTGATTTTACTTGCTGAGCAAAATGGACAGACAGAGCAAGCCTGGAGAATCAGAAGTAAAAACAGAGAGTTTAAGAAATAAAGAAACAGAGAAAATGAAGCAAAAAGAGATAGCAAGAAAAGACAATAAAGAAGGGAATGAAAAAGATGATGAAGAAACAAAAAAGAAATATTTAAAAGGGCAAATCAAACAAATTTCATGGATACAAGAGTAAAGGAAAGCTAATGACTAGGGAGAGAGAGCTGTTGAATGAGGGAGAGATGGACGGATGTGTGGTCTAGTGCTCTGATCAAAGGACTGAGAGCCAAGTACCCTTATTTTCTGATGTCTGCCCTGGCAATGTCTTCATTTAAAGCCTTGGGAAAACTGCATAAAAATAAACCTCACTGTGCCTCAGTTTCCCTATATGTACATTGGGAATACTAATACCTGCAGGGCAGGCAGTTGTGAAGATTAACTGGCAAATATAACTGGCACTTTAGATTTTTCATTACCAGTTCATTTAAGCAACTAGTGAAAATAAGCATTTCTGCGCTACATTCTGACATTTCTTTGAGGTTAAGTGATATTTAAAGAATTGGCAAAACCAACAAGTGTTTGGTACTATACCTTCTTAGGAATTGCCATCATTTAAAAAAATTGGGATATGGCATGGAAATGTACTAATTATTTATTATTAACAGTTCTTTTCCTGTCTATTTATAGCAGATATCCTACACAGTCTAGCAGCCCAAAGAATGCATTTAGTTATCTCCCCACATTGTGGTCCTGTTTCAGTTAATGTAACATGTTCCTAATGCTTTGTGCTTGAGCTATCAATATTTATTGGAAAGTGCAGCATGCTATCTTTTTGTTAAGGGGTGTGAGCAGGTAAGTGCTCATCATTATCAGTCACTCTAACTTCCTTAACTCGCTTTTTCTCCACCCTGAGTTTTCATAACTATGTGCTCAACTTGTTTTTCCAATTGGCTTTCCAAATATTTCTTCAATATGTCAACCTCCTTTCCTGCTTTCACTCAGCGTTCCACAAGTTCTAGGGTTGGCCCCTTGCTTCTCCCCCATGAGCCTTATCCATAATCCATCTCATAAATTCAATAACCATCCTGAAGCTGGTCGCTCCCTAATTGACCTCTTTATCCATGGAAAGTCCCTTTTGTCCAGTCTCACACCTCCAACTGTCTGCCCCAGGCCTCTTCCTGGATATCTACCCACAAACTTTACCTAGCAAAAATTGAATCTTCACATCTTCCCTCCTGATTCCTCACTTCTCTATCTTAGTAGGAAATTCTCTCTCTATCATAGTGCCAGGGGATTTCAGCACCATTCCCAGCTACTTTTCCTTTCTCCTTTACTTCTCACATCCAAGTCTTTACAAATCATGTCAGTACTGCACATCTATAAAACCTGTCCCTTCCTTTCTGTCCTACTCACCAAACCCCTTATCTGTGCATTTGTTCTCTGCCTCCTAAACTATTGTAACCCCCTTCCTATTTCATCTCCATTCAAACTGCAAACTCCTTACTCCACACTTACCCACTAAAGTGGCCAGGTTGCTGGAGAGGACAAGCTTGCATGCTCCCTATGGATGCTAACAAGGTGAGAGAGAGGGCTTATTCCTCAGGAGGTATGATCCCTCTAAGGGCTGGTCTACACTACAGGGGAAAATCGATCTCAGATACGCAACTTCAGCTACGTGAATAATATAGCTGAAGTCGAAGTATCTAAGATCGAATTACTCACAGTCCTCACGGTGCAGGATCAATGTCCGTGCCTCCCCATGTCGACTCCGCAATTCCGTTCGGGTTGGTGGAGTTCCGGAATCGATATAAGCGTGTTCGGTGATCGATATATTGCGTCTAGATGAGACGCGATATATCGATCCCCGAGCAATCGATTGCTACCCGCTGATATGGCGGGTAGCGAAGACGTAGCCTAAGTGGCTGCTTGGTTGTGGTACAGCTTGTACCGTAATCTGGTCCATTAACAGTTTAGAAGAAAGAATACATGGGAGAGGAGATACTATATTTCATCACGAAAAGGACAAAATCTATATGGGATAGCAGGAAAATCCTAGAATCATAAAATATCAGGGTTGGAAGGGACCTCAGGAGATCATCTAGTCCAACCCCCTGCTCAAAGCTTCATGACAGTAAGATCTATCAGGTTATGAGACAGCCCCCTTGCAGGAGTCTTTCTTCAAATACTTTTATTAGTGTTTAGTCCAATCCATTTTAAATTTTTAAGGAAGAATCCTGCATTGGGAGGAGACAGGATAAAATGCCCTTATAGGACATTTTTATTAGGTAACAGTGACAACCAGCCAGTGCATTACCAGCACAACCAGCAGTTGAAACTAATGGCTGGTACAATAGTTCCTTTGTAGGACAAAAGCAAACTGGTCAGATACTGACTACTGATGTTGCACAGGGCTCCTGCTGACTTCAGTGGGAGCAATGAGTATGCATGCAAGGGCTTTATTTAGCCTAGTATATTTCTTGTGCTAAATATTGATTGAAAAGAGGAAGATAAACAACATTGCGTTATTTCACTGTTTGTGGCTGATATTTTATCTTTGAAAGGTGGTAGCCCTAGACTGTCAACACAAACAAAAAAGGCAGGTGACACGTTAAATATGTATAATGTCCTCTGCACACTGTTTAAACATGCTCAGCAGTATCTTCCCACATTATTCCTAGAAGAGTAAAATTACAGTGTATAGCAGAGCTGGCACAATACTTCCATGCAATGCAGACATTAGAGCTGAGGGAATAATTCACAATGAATAGTTTAGTCAGTGAGTTTAGTCCTTTTTTTTTTTTTTTTTGCTGATGGGATCTCCAGGAGCAGCTTGCGATTTCCTTCAGTTTATTTGTTATACAAAAGATTTCAACTAGTTTTTTTTGCAAATATTTTTGTACGGATTGATGAGGAACCGTTCTCTGTAAATATTCCCCAATCACTACTTGAGCTTTGTTTGTTAGTTGTGACTGATTAGATGAGTCACAATGTTCCAACTTGCTGAGTGTGCAACAGCTACTGGGGCGAATACTCGCCTGTGTGAATCTAAAATTTGGTTACCACAAATACATACACACGTGGCTTTAACATTCTCTTTCTGTGAACAGTCATGACACTAACTCAAATGTCTATAGAAAGTGAACACAAATGTAAAGCAGTATGGCTAATGTGCATTCACTTCAAAATTCTTGTGAATATACAAAAAAAGGGGGAGGTTTTGGTAGATGTTTATGCAGTTCTAGCAGATTACAGGAATAATGCAGATAACAGGAATAATGTTGACTTCTCATCTTCTTGCTTTCATCCTGTCCTGAGTTTTTTTTCCTCCTTGTGATGTAGCAGTGTGGATAAAACAATACCTAAGTTTCCCTCAAGAAAACAAATTTAAAATAAATTTCTTTAGGTACTTCAATTTTCAATACCAGGCAAGTATATTAGAGTCACACCCACGAGGTCTAGGTGGTTCAGTGCCTGCCTATCTCTAGTTATCAGTATTCAATCATGCAATAGAAAGGATAACTGGGAGGCAAGAATAGTTTCAAAACTCTACCCATGCTGCCTGCAAATATAGGGGCATTTCTTCAGAGGCAAACATTCACTGTTAAAAGGCATTTTAAGCATTAGTGGTTTTCTGGGCTGTGACCCTGACCTCCAAATTACCGGGGTACATACACACAATGCATATTTAACTAAGAATAATAGAATCTCTTGGCCAAATTCTGCTCTCAATTATAATTTTGCACCCTCAAGAAACTCAATGTTCCTACCAGGGTATAATGCAGGGATCCACAATGCCCTGCCTGCCCCCTTCACCCATCTCTAAGGAGAACAGGTAATGTGTCCAATGCTGCCCTCCCTTGCATTTCATATTGTTGCCCTTACGTCAAAGTAAGAATTATAGAAACAGGAGCTTAGAAGCCATGATTTGGGACCTCCAGCATGACAGTGCCCTCGTAGAAGGCCATTTTCAGATTAATTTGTATGAAGGAAGTGCCATGGAACTATAAGCTGGCAGTTGGTTGGAGTGGTATTATTTCCCGCTTTGCATCCAAACTCTGAACTGAATACAGAATTATACATTTCCTCATGGGCTTTTCCATAGTGTTCTCATTGCAGTATCTTAGTGCTTTACAAAGATGAATGAATTGATCTTCACAACACTACTGTGAGGTGAGGTAGTATTATTATCCCAACTTAAACACACACAGATGCACAGCAGGATAGAGGATGAAGAGAAAGGTGGGACATAGAAGTGAAAATGAGGGGGACAGGATAGAGCTATGCAGATAACCCAATTTTTCAGTTCAGTGGCTAAACCATAAAATCAGGAAAAACAAAATTTGGGTTGACTCAAAACAAAATATTTTCTTTTATTTCAGCAAACCCAAAAAAGAGTAAAACAAATTTAGTTAGGGTCCAACAAAACTTTTATTTCAAGATTTTTTTTAAACTTTAAAAACATTCATAAAATTGGAGTCAAACTAAAAATGAAAAACATTTTGAATCAAAATGTCAAAATGTTTCATTTAAAAAAAATCAGCATTTTTGGAATGTTTTCGTTCTCTTTTTTTTGCCAAGTGAAACAACTGAGCAAATTTGACACAGATTCATAAAAGTTTTGCTTGATCCAAATCATCATTGTTCAGCAAAAAAGTCTGAAAAATTTTGCCTCACTTTAGGAATAAGGAGGAGAATGAAGCATGTGAAGGTGAGAGAATATATGGAGGCCAGGTGATTGTGGGGGCCTGGTGTGAAGGCTTGGAATGAAAATTTGACTGGGACAGGGGACTGGGAAAGATATGAAAAGGATAGGGATGAGGTAACGAGGAATGAATAGTTGTAGATGAGGGTGATTGCGAGAAGAGCAGCTCCCACACTATAGATGTTAGGAGAAACTAAGTGAAGTCCTCCTCATCCAAGCAGCAAGTGAGAAGGCCCACACAGCTGATCACAAACAGGGGGCTTCTTTCAAGACTCTCAAAGATCAGGGTGCAGATGAAAAAGTATGATTTATTTTTAAAAGATCTTAAGATCTTTAAGCCAACCTTCTTGTTGTTTTGACCTTTGGGTTTTTCAGTAGTGCACACTGTACCTTCCTAAAAATGCCTTCTTTCTAGGCTCTGTGAAATTGTCTGGCACATCCTGGTCTGAAGCAAAACATCCCAGAATGCCTCATTCCTCACTTTGCAGATTCTTGTATTTGTGATGTCACACAATGATGTGCT